>NC_041232.1:57869395-57898577 GCF_002837175.3 Physeter macrocephalus | reverse complement strand
TTTCTAAAAGTGTGACTCTGTTCTGTTTTGTAATTCAGTTCATGTTCAGCGATTTTTACATTCCCTCTATAAGTCAGTTATTATCATACGTTTCTTTTTCTGTGTGACTTATTTCATTTCCAATCATCGTACATAAATCCACTCGTTATTGTGCTACTTGCCTTATGACATTGACTTCATGGCTGAGTGATATTCCATTATAACTAAGTACCACAACTCCGTTCTCCATTTTTCTCTTCCCTGGGATAGGTATACTGAAGTCGAGGTTCTTTTAAACAGAGCAGCCCTCAACGTTTGGGGGCCTCTGTGTGGTTGATTTTAAGTTTTCCCAATATATACGCCGATGTGTAGAAGGGCTCTCTGCTCTGTGGCTCTCTTATTTAGATGTTTTAGGAAACACCATACACTTCTCCAGAGTGGCTGTTGGCAATTTACATCCCGCCCATCAGCTTAAATATGCTCCCTTTTCTCCATGGCCTGTCTTGCCTTGCTGGTCTTTACACTTTTTCCGATGGTCCTTTTGACCGGAGGGAAGTGAAACTTTTTTGCAGCGCTCATTTGCTCCCCCGCTCGCTTGGTTGGCCAAAAAAGGCGTATCCGTTTTTTCCTCAGGAAAAAACGCATACGCCCTGTTTGGCCAACTGCATCATTTTTTAAGTTCTGCCGCTTTGCATGTGCTGTAAAGGCCAGTACGATCTACCTCTTGAAATCTGTTTCCTGAAATTCTTCCTTGTTTTCAAAACCTCTTCGTTGCGTTACCTTAATATATTTTTGGACGATAGTTATCATTTAGAACTCTGCAGGTTTGTGAAGTGCCGTGACCCTGAGCTCCATTTGTCAACTCGCTTTTTTGTGAACTGGCCGCAGAACCGGAAAATTGCTTCAGGCCCTACTGTGCTTGCGGGTGGGAAAGCTGAGCCTTTCGTTATTTCTTATGCATGATGGGAAATTACAGTGACAAGTGCTCGTGCAAACACCTACAGCTGGTCTCTCACTGGTTCCCCCTACGCCAGTTCAACCTCCGGACAATTTGCAGAGTGTAGGAAACAGGAGGTTAAAGGCTCTGATTCCCTAAGTAGGTAGATTTTAAGTAAACCGCCTGGAATGGCGAACCCGAGCACCAGGAGATGAAAAATGTGGTGCGTTTTAGGAAGTTTCCCGATCAAATGGTGTACGATTCTCTGAGTTTCCTATGAGTGTTTTTGCTGTAGGAAGATTCCCTTGAACATGGAGAGTTGGGACCCATGGAATGGGTAGCACGCAGTATTACTTTAAATCGTGTGCATTGGCTCAGGGACCCTCACCGATACTCTGGGTCCCAAGAGTGTGCAGCCTTAGGTCTCATCCTATTGTGCGTGTAGATGTGGTCAATTCTGGCTGCATCACAGCCCCTGAATTCATTTTGGACGATTTTCTCTATCATAGTTTTTATGTATTTATTTATTGAAATGTATTTTTATCATGAGGTTTAGCTGATTTTCACTGCTGTGTTTATGCCGCTTTACACAAGCTTTATTCACTTACAGAGTAATATCAATACTTAGCTTTTAAGATGGTTACTAGTGTGATATATTCTTCTACGGTCAATAGAGGGTGTTGAGTCCAGTTAATTCAGCAAGGAGTAGGTCTAGTTTATTACGTATTTGGTTTATGGAACGGTATCTGTGCTAAATTCAAACTCTTTTTTTATGCATCACCCCACCTCACCTTTCTCCTTAAGGAGGCATAAGTGTGTTTTCTAAAAGTGTGACTCTGTTCTGTTTTGTAATTCAGTTCATGTTCAGCGATTTTTACATTCCCTCTATAAGTCAGATATTATCATACGTTTCTTTTTCTGTGTGACTTATTTCATTTGCAATCATCGTACAAAAATCCACTCGTTATTGTGCTACTTGCCTTATGACATTGACTTCATGGCTGAGTGATATTCCATTATAACTAAGTACCACAACTCCGTTCTCCATTTTTCTCTTCCCTGGGATAGGTATACTGAAGTCGAGGTTCTTTTAAACAGAGCAGCCCTCAACGTTTGGGGGCCTCTGTGTGGTTGATTTTAAGTTTTCCCAATATATACGCCGATGTGTAGAAGGGCTCTCTGCTCTGTGGCTCTCTTATTTAGATGTTTTAGGAAACACCATACACTTCTCCAGAGTGGCTGTTGGCAATTTACATCCCGCCCATCAGCTTAAATATGCTCCCTTTTCTCCATGGCCTGTCTTGCCTTGCTGGTCTTTACACTTTTTCCGATGGTCCTTTTGACCGGAGGGAAGTGAAACTTTTTTGCAGCGCTCATTTGCTCCCCCGCTCGCTTGGTTGGCCAAAAAAGGCGTATCCGTTTTTTCCTCAGGAAAAAACGCATACGCCCTGTTTGGCCAACTGCATCATTTTTTAAGTTCTGCCGCTTTGCATGTGCTGTAAAGGCCAGTACGATCTACCTCTTGAAATCTGTTTCCTGAAATTCTTCCTTGTTTTCAAAACCTCTTCGTTGCGTTACCTTAATATATTTTTGGACGATAGTTATCATTTAGAACTCTGCAGGTTTGTGAAGTGCCGTGACCCTGAGCTCCATTTGTCAACTCGCTTTTTTGTGAACTGGCCGCAGAACCGGAAAATTGCTTCAGGCCCTACTGTGCTTGCGGGTGGGAAAGCTGAGCCTTTCGTTATTTCTTATACATGATGGGAAATTTCAGTGACAAGTGCTCGTGCAAACACCTACAGCTGGTCTCTCATTGGTTCCCCCTACCCCAGCTCAACCTCCGGATAATTTGCAGAGTGTAGGAAACAGGAGGTTAAAGGCTCTGATTCCCTAAGTAGGTAGATTTTAAGTAAAGCGCCTGGAATGGCGAACCCGAGCACCAGGAGATGAAAAATGTGGTGCGTTTTAGGAAGTTTCCCGATCAAATGGTGTACGATTCTCTGAGTTTCCTATGAGTGTTTTCGCTGTAGGAAGATTCCCTTGAACATGGAGAGTTGGGACCCATGGAATGGGTAGCACGCAGTATTACTTTAAATCGTCTGAATTTGCTCATGGACCCTCACCTATACTCTGGGCCCCAAGAGTGTGCAGCCTTAGGTCTCATCCAGCTGTGGGTGTAGAGGTGGTCATTCCCGGCTGCATCACAGCCTCTGAATTCATTTTGGAATAATTTCTCTCTCTATCGCAGTGTTTATTTGTTTATTTATTTATTTATTTATTGAAATGTATTTTTATCATGGGGTTTAGCTGATTTTCACTGCTGTGTTTATGCCGCTTTACACACACTTGATTCACTTACAGAGGGATATCAATAATTAGGTTTTAAGATGTTTACTAGTCTGATATATTATTCTATGGTGAATAGGGGGTGTTGATTCCAGTTCATTGAGCAAGTAGTAGGTCTTGTCTATTACGTATTTGGTTTATGGAAATGTATCTGTGCTAATTTCATACTCTTGTTTAATGCAATACCCCACCTCACCTTTCCCCTAAAGCAGGCATAAGTGTGTTTTCTCAAAGTGTGACTCTGTTCTGTTTTGTAATTCAGTTCATGGGTAGGGATTTTTACATTCCCTCTATAAGTGAGATCTTATCGTAAGTTTCTTTTTCTGTGTGACTTATTTTATTTACAATCAACGTACATAAATCCACTCGTTATGCTGCTACAAGCCTTATGACATTGACTTCATGGCTGAGTGATATTCCATTATATATAAGTACCACAACTCCTTTCTCCATTTTTCTCTTCCCTGGGATATGTAAGTTGTACTGAAGTCGAGGTTCTTTTAAACAGAGCAGCCCTCAACTTTGGGCGGCCTCTGTGTGGTTGATTTTTAGTTTTCCCAAGATATACGCCCATGTGGGGAAGGGCTCTATGCTCTGTGGCTCTGCTATTTAGATGTTTTAGGAAACACCATACACTTCTCCAGAGTGGCGGTTGGCAATTTACATCTAGCCCATCAGCTTAACGATGCTCCCTTTTTTCCATGGCCTGTCCTGACTTTCTGGTTCTTACACTTTTTCCGATGGCCCTTTTGACCAGAGGGAGTTGAGACTTGTTTCTAACGCTGATTTGCTCTCCCTGCTCGCTTGGTTGGCCAAAAAGGGCGTATGCGTTTTTTCCTGACTATATTCAGGAAAAAACGCATACGCTCTTTTTGGCCAAGTGCATCATTGTTGACATTCTGCTGCTTTTCATGTGCTGTAAAGGCCAGTACGATCTACCTCTTGAAATCTGTTTCCTGCAATTCTTCCTTGCTTTCAAAACCTCTTCGTTGCCTTACCTTAATATATTTTTGGACGATAGTTATCATTTAGAACTCTGCAGGTTTGTGAAGTGCCGTGGCCCTGAGCTCCATTTTTCAACTCGCTTTTTTGTGAACTGACCGCAGAAACGGAAGATTGCTTCAGGCCCTTTAGTGGTTCCGGGTGGGCAGGAGGAGCCTTTGCTTATTCTTATACCTGATGGGAAATTAGAGTGACATGTGCCCGTTGACACACCTACAGCTGGTCTCTCATTTGTTCCCCCTCTCCCAGTTCATTCTCCGGACAAATTGCTGAGTGTAGGAAACAGGAGGTTAATTTCGCTGATTCTCCAAGTGTGGAGATTTTAAGTAAAGCGCCTGGAATGGCGAACCCGAGCACCAGGAGATGAAAAATGAGGTGCATTTTAGAAAGCTTTCCCGATCACACGGTGTACCCGTTGCTGGGTTTGCCATGAGTGTTTTTGCTGTAGGAAGATTCCCTTGAACCTGCAGATTTGGGACCCATGGAATGGGGAGCCCGCAGTATTACTTTAAATCGTCTCAATTTGCTCTCGGACCCTCACTGATACTCTGGGCCCCACGTGTGTGCAGTCTCAGGTCTCATCCAACTGTTGGTGTAGAGGTGGTCATTCCTGGCTGCATCACATCTCCTGAATTCATTTAGGAAGAATTTCTCTCTCTATCACGGTTTTTATTTATTATTTATTTATTTATTTATTTATTTATTTATTGAAATATATTTTTATCATGGGGTTTAGCTGATTTTCACTGATCTGTTTATGCTGCTTTACACACACGATTCACTTACCGAGTGATATCAATACTTGGGTTTTAAGATGTTTACTAGTGTGATATATTCTTCTACGGTGAATAGGGTGTGTTGAGTCCAGTTCACTGAGCAAGGAGTAGGTCTTGTTCATTACGTATTTGGTTTATGGAACTGTATCTTTGCTAATTTCAAACTCTTGTTTAATGCATCACCCCACCTCACCTTTCCCCTTTACAGGCATAAGTGTGTTTTCTAAAAGTGTGACTCTGTTCTGTTTTGTAATTCATTTCATGTGTAGCGATTTTTACATTCCCTGTATAAGTGAGATCTTACCATAAGTTTCTTTTTTTTTTTTTTTTTTTTTTTGTGGTGTGCGGTTGATGCTTCAGAAGATCCACATCACATTTTTTTTTTTTTTTTTTTTTGTGGTATGCGGACCTCCCTCTGTCGTGGCCTCTCCCGTTGTGGAGCACAGGCTCCGGACGCGCAGGCTCAGCCGCCATGGCTCACGGGCCCAGCCACTCCGCGGCATGTGGGATCCTCCCAGACCGGGGCGGAACCCGGTTCCCCTGCATCTGCAGGCGGACGCGCAACCACTGCGCCACCAGGGAGGCCACCATAAATTTCTTTTTCTGTGTGACTTATTTCATTTACAATCATCGTACATAAATCCACTCGTTATGCTGCTACTAGCCTTATGACATTGACTTCATGGCGGAGTGATATTCCATTATACATAAGTACCACAACTTCTTTGTCCATTTTTCTCTTTCCTGGATTATGTAAGCTGTACTGAAGTCGAGGTTCTTGTAAACAGAGCAGCCCTCAACTTTGGGGGGCCTCTGTGTGTTTGATTTTTAGTTTTCCCAAGATATACGCCCATGTGTGGAAGGGCTGTATGCTCTGTGGCTCTGCTATTTAGATGTTTTAGGAAACACCATACACTTCTCCATAGTGGCTGTTGGCAATTTACATCCTGCCCATCAGCTTAATGATGCTCCCTTTCTGCGTGGCCTGTCATGCCTTTCTGGTTTTTACACCTTTTTCCGATGGCCCTTTTGACCGGGGAGAAGTGAGACTTCTTTATAGCGCTGATTTGCTCTGCCCGATCGCTTGGTTGGCCAAAAAGGGCGTATGCGTTTTTTCCTGAATATATTCAGGAAAAAACGCATACGCCCTTTTTGTCCAAGTGCATCATTGTTGAAGTTCTGCCGCTTTTCATGTGCTGTAAAGGCCAGTACGATCTACCTCTTGAAATCTGTTTCCTGCAATTCTTCCTTGCTTTCAAAACCTCTTTGTTGCCTTACCTTAATATATTTTTGAACGATAGTTATCATTTAGAATTCTGCAGGTTTGTGAAGTGCCGTGGTTCCTGAGCTCCATTTTTCAACTCTCTTTTTTGTGAACTGGCCGCAGAAACGGAAGATTGCTTCAGGCCCTATTGTGGTTCCGGGTGGGCAGGAGGAGCCTTTGTTTAATTCTTATACCTGATGGGAAATTAGAGTGACATGTGTCCGTCCAAACACCTACAGCTTGTCTCTCATTGGTTTCCCCTCTCCCCGTTCATCCTCCGGACAATTTGCAGAGTGTAGGAATCAGGATGTTTAAGGCACTGATTCTCCAAGTGGGGATATTTTAAGTAAAGCGCCTGGAATGGCGAACCCGAGCACCAGGAGATGAAAAATGAGGTGCGTTTTAAAAAACTTTCCCGATCACACAGTGTACCATTCGCTGGGTTTCCCATGAGTGTTTTGCTGTAGGAAGATTCCCTTGAACCTGGAAAGTTTGGACCCATGGAATGGGTAGCACGCAGTGTTACTTTAAATCGTATGCATTGGCTCAGGGACCCTCACCTATACTCTGGGCCCCAAGAGTGTTCAGCCTTAGGTCTCATCCTGCTGTGGGTGTAGATGTGGTCAATCCTGGCTGCATCACAGCCCCTGAATTCAGTAGGAATCAGGATGTTTAAGGCACTGATTCTCCAAGTGGGGATATTTTAAGTAAAGCGCCTGGAATGGCGAACCCGAGCACCAGGAGATGAAAAATGAGGTGCGTTTTAAAAAACTTTCCCGATCACACAGTGTACCATTCGCTGGGTTTCCCATGAGTGTTTTGCTGTAGGAAGATTCCCTTGAACCTGGAAAGTTTGGACCCATGGAATGGGTAGCACGCAGTGTTACTTTAAATCGTATGCATTGGCTCAGGGACCCTCACCTATACTCTGGGCCCCAAGAGTGTTCAGCCTTAGGTCTCATCCTGCTGTGGGTGTAGATGTGGTCAATCCTGGCTGCATCACAGCCCCTGAATTCATTTTGGAAGAATTTCTCTCTCTATCACGGTGTTTATTTATTTATTTATTTATTGAAAAGTATTTTTATCTTGAGGTTTAGCTGATTTTCACTACTGTGTTTATGCCCCTTTACACACACTTGATTCACTTACAGAGTGATATCAATATTTAGGTTTTGAGATGTTCACTAGTCTGATACATTCTTCTACGGTGAATAGGGAGTGTTGAGTCCAGCTCATTGAGCAAGGAGTAGGTCTTGTCTATTATGTATTTGGTTTATGGTACGGTATCATCTGTGCTAATCTCAAACTCTTGTTTTATGCATCACCCCACCTCATCTTTCCCTTTAAGCAGGCATATGTGTGTTTTCTAAAAGTGTGACTTTTCTGTTTTTTAATTCAGTTCATGGGTAGCGATGTTTACATTCTCTCTATAAGTGAGATCTTATCATAATTTTCTCTTTCTGTGTGACTTATTTCATTTACAATCATCGTACATAAATCCATTCATTATGCTGCTACTAGCCTTATGACGTTGATTTCATGGCTGAGTGTTATTCCATTATACCTAAGTACCACAACTCCTTTCTCCATTTTTCTCCTCACTGGATTATGTAAGCTGTACTGAAGTCGAGGTTCTTGTAAACAGAGCAGCACTCAACTTTGGGGGGCCTGTGTCTGGTTAATTTTTAGTTTTCCCATGATATACGCCCATGTGTGGAAGGGCTCTATGCTCTGTGGCTCTGTTTTTTAAATGTTTTAGGAAACACCGTACACTTCTCCAGAGTGTCTGTTGGCAATTTACATCCCGCCCAGCAGCTTAACAATGCTCCCTTTACTCCATGGCCTGTCCTACCTTTCTGGTTTTTACACTTTTTTCCGATATCCCTTTTGACCGGGGGGAAGTGAAACTCCTTTGTAGCTCTGAGTTGCTCTCCCCGCTCGCTTGTTAGGCCAAAAATGGCATATGCGTTTTTTCCTGAATATATTCAGGAAAAAACGCACACGCCGTTTTTGGCCATCTGCATCATTGTTGAAGTTCTGCCCTTGTGCTACGTGGACCATCTGGGTATTCCCGAGTACAATCACATATGAAAGAGCACAGAGTCATGCTTACTGTGAAACAAACCTTTCCCGGCACTCTGAAGGACTTTGAGACTGTTTTTGCTTTGCACAACAGAGCTGACCACAGTTGTGCATATATCTGTGCCACCAGAGACCTTGCAGCTGTCGCCAACTCTTCACCACTTGCTGCAGGTTTCTCCGTGATTTCCCACAGAGAAAGGTCACAGTGCATGACATGGCCCTGGTGTCACTTGGAGGAATCCCGTGCCCGTTCTACAGGAGACTCCTGCTTTCTCGTGTTTTCTGAACAGCAGACACTTGAAAGCGCTCTTGCCACATGGTATTGAAGGAAGTTAAACACTGAGCTGTGCAGATGGGAGTAGTACAAGTGCATCAAACAATGTATGAGAGGCCCAAATTTATGCCCGAACTACAGACTAGGAATGAACAATGTGTCCCAATGTCCTTCATGTTCCTTGTGAGAAACAAGGACTTTTATTTTTTGGAGGTCATGCGTCTTATGTCAGTGTTTCTGTAAAAAGTCAATACAGTTCTCTGAATCAGGTAGGTCTTTCTCCCTTGAAAAGCACACTTAACAGAGCTTAGCTTCAGCCCAGGTAGGAAGCCTCATATCCTTCCCTATAGGCCTCCCAGGCTACACATTACCATCGGATATCCTGTGATTGCCCTTTATCTCGAGCAACTGGAGGGGGAGTATATTCACGGGAGCAATTACCAGTGGCCCATCAATTGGTGTTTAGGACCAGGTTGAAATAGTCCCCAGAGTATGTGTCGACTTGCTTGCCGAAAATGATTGGATTATTTTAGGTGGGTGGTTTGTGAGGACACCTGGATAGACCTAGAACCTCTTCACTGGGCAGCAGGTAAAAGGCCTTTGCTACTTTTCTCACATCATAGCCTGTTGTTTGGTGCAGAACTACAAGGTCAGTTAGGGGAACCCAGGAGAGACAGGATGTTTTCTTAAGATGCTATGTGTCACAGTCAAGAGGGTCACACTATTATTGTTTGGACCTGCTGCAGGGAACCCGTACTCAACGGTGACTCGCTAGGCATTCCTGAGTAGAAGAAAACAAGAAACTGCACAAAGGTTCACGGAAGAGACCTTTTCAGACACTCTGAAATGCTTTGAAATAACTTTTGTTCTGAACGACAGAACTGGGCACAGTTGTGCATACATCCGTTGCACCAGAAATCTTGCCACTGTCTCCAACTATTCATGGCCGGCTGCACGTTCCTCCAGGTGTTGCTCTGAGAGAAAAATCTCTGTGCATGACATTGCCCTGGTGATGGTTGAGAGAGACACCTACCTGTACCGCAGGACACACCTGCCTTACCATGCCCTTCGGAACAGCTCTCAGTGCAAAGCACCGATGGAACAATTGCCTAATGCAGCCGAACTGTGAGCTGTGGAGATGAGAGTAGTACAAGTTCTCCAAATAGTTTGTGAGTAGCCATACCTAGGGCCCAAATCTACGTACTTAGAAGCAACACTGTAACTCAAATGTCCTTCATGTGCCTTGGCATAAACATGCATGTTTTCTATCCCAATGCGTTTTCCTCTTAGGGTAGTGTTTCATGTTTCTAGCACTAGTCAATACAGGTATCAGGGACAAATGTGTGTTTCCAATTCAAATGAACCCTATTCTGATCCCGGCTTCAGCGTGTGGAGCACACCTCCTCTCCTTCTCATATAGGCCTCCCAGTTTGCATCTTAACATCCTAGAGCCTTTGATGATATTTCTCTTCAGCAAGTGGAATTGGTATCATGTTCTCAGGATTAGTTAATAAAATCTCATTACTAGAGGTTTAGGGCAACAGTCACTACACTGCCACAGAATGTGTAGTTCTCCTTCCTGAAAAGGTTTGGATGCCAGTGTGTGTTTCCTCATGTCATGGTTTGAGAGGACTCCTGAACAGTCCAGAACCTCTTCACTTGGGAGCAGGTAAAAGGCATTGGCTGCCATTCTCTCCTCGAGTCCTCCTGTTTGGAAAAGAACTACAAGTCGCCCAGTTGGCCCCTTGGAAGGTAGGAAGTTTATTGAAGATGCTAAGCACGGGAGCCAAAATGTAAAACTTGTTTCATTTTGACCTGTTGCAGGGAACCTCTTCTCTATGGTGCCTCTCTAGGTATTCCCAAGTACACTAAAACATGAAAGAGCACAAAGGTAAACATAGTGCAAAGGAAGCCTTTGACAACTCTCTGAAAGTATTTGAGACTCATTTTGCTTTTGAACACAGAGGTGTGCACCATAGTGCATACCTCCGTGGAAACAGAAATCTTTATTTTTTTTTAGAGGATGTTGGGGGTAGGAGTTTATTAATTTTTTGTTTTGTTTTGCTGTGTTTGGTCTTCATTTCTGTGCAAGGGCTTTCTCTAGTTGTGACAAGCTGGGGTCACTCCTCATCGCGGTTCGCCAGCCTCTCACTTTTGCTGCCTCTCGTTGTGGAGCACAAGCTCCAGACGGGCAGGCTCAGTAGTTTTGGCTCAGGACCCAGTTGCTTCACAGCACCTGGGATCCTCCCAGACCAAGGCTCGAACCCGTGTCCCCTGCATTAGCAGGCAGATTCTCAACCACTGCACCTCCAGGGAAGCCCCATGGAACCAGAAATCTTGAAGCTGTCTCCAACTCTTCACCACCTTCTTCACGTTTTTCCATAAGGTCTCCCAGAGTCAAAAGTCACTGTGCATGACATGTCCCTGGTGTCGGTAGAAAGAGACCGGTACTAGTACTAGAGGAGACACCTGCCTTCCGAAGCCATGAGAACAGCTTTCACTTGAAAGCGCCCTTGCAACACGGTGTTTAAGGTAGGTAAATTCGGAGGTGTGGAGATGGCAGTAATACAAGTCCCTCAGATAATTTATGAGAAGCAGCACCTTGGGCCTGAAACTCTGATCTCGGAAACAACACTATGTGTCCCATGTTCTTCATGTGCCTTGTGAGAAACGAGGACTTTTCTTTTCTCTGAGGACATTCTTCAGGATTTTTAGGGTGTTTCTTCACGTTTCTGGAAAAAGACAATACAGGAGTCGGACTCAGGTATGGCTTTCCCCGTTGAGAAACACACTTTGCAGAGCATAGTCTCAGCCTGAGGAATCAAGCCTCGTGTCCTTCCCATATATGCCTCCAAGACAACACATTATTCATCTGACAGCCTGTGATTCCCCCTTGTCTTCAGCAAGTGGAGCTGGCATCACGTTTACAGGGGCATTTCCCAACATCCCATCAGCAGGACTTTATGACAACTCTTGACACAGTCCCCGTGGCACGTGTAGACCTGTTTCACAAAAAGGCTGGAATGTCTTCACGAGGACATTTTGAGACTATTCCTTTATAGTCCTAGAATCTCTTTATTTGGCAGCAGATAAGAGGCCTTGGCTACTATTTTCATGTCAAAGCTTGCTGCGTGGAGCAGAACTACAAAGTCACATTGAAGAACCCTCGGGAGACTGGAACTTTCCTCTAGACTCTAAGGAACAGAGGCAAGAGTGTCAAACTTCTATAGCTTAAACCTGCTGCACGGAGCCACTGTGCTACGGGGACCATTTATGTACTCTCGAGTACAATCACATATGAAAGAGCACAGAGACATGCTTACTGTGAAACAAGCCTTTCCCGACATTCTGAAAGGCTTTGAGACTGTTTTTCCTTGCACAACAGAGCTGAGCACAGTGGTGCATATATCCTTGCCACCAGAGACCTTGCAGCTGTCGGCAACTCTTCACCACTTGCTGCACGTTTCTCCGTGAGTTGCCAGAGGGAAAGTTCACAGTGCATGGCAGGGCCCTGGCATCATTTGGAGGAGTCCCATACCCATACTACAGGAGACACCTGCCTTCTCATGCCTTCTGAACAGCAGACACTTGGAAGCGCTCTTGCCACATTGTGTTGAAGGAAGCTAAACACTGAGCTGTGCAGATGGGAGTAGTACAAGTTCCTCAAACAATTTATGAGAAGCCACACCTAAGGCCCGAACTACGGACTTGGAACGAAAAATGTGTCCCAATGTCCTTCATGTTCCTTGTGAGAAACGAGGACTTTTATTGTTTGGAGGCCATTCCTCTAATGGCAGTGTTCCTCATTTCTGCAAAAAGTCAATACAGGTCTCGGAATCAGGTAGGTCTTTCTCCCTTGAAAAGCACACTTGGCAGAGCTTAGATTCAGCCAAGGCAGCAAGCCTCATATCCTTCCCATATAGGCCACCCAGGCTACACATTAAGAACGCAGAGTCTGTGATTCCTCCTTTTCATGAGCAAGTGGAGCTGGGGTACATTCACGGGAGCAATTAACAGCAGCCCTTCAATAGGGGTTTAGGACCAGGTTGACAAGTTACCCGCAGCACGTGTCGGCTTTCTTCCCGAAAAGGTGGGATTACTTCAGGTGTGTGGTTTGTGAGGACACCAGGATACACCTAAAATTTCTTCACTGGGCAGCAGGTAAAAGGCCTTGTCTGGTATTCTCAGGTCGTAGCCTGCTGTGTGAAGCAAAACTACAAGGTCACTATGGGGAACCCTCGGGAAACAGGACATTTCCTTAATATGCTACGGGTCACATACTAGAGGGTCGCACTATTACCGGTTGGACCTGCTGCAGGGAACCCATATTCTACGGTGATTCGCTAGGTATTCCTGAGTACAAGAAAACAAGAAAGAGCACAAAAGTACACAGAAGAGGTCTTTTCAGACACTCTGAATTGCTTTGAGACAACTTTTGCTATGCACGACAGAACTGAGCACAGTTTTGCCTAAGTCCGTTGAACCAGAAGTCTTGCCAGTGTCTCCAACTATTCATGGCCTACTGCACGTTGCTCCAGGAATTTCCCCGAGAGAAAAATTTCTGTGCATGAAATTGGCCTGGAGATGGTTGAAAGAGAAACTAACCTGTACTGCAGGAGACTCCTGTCTTACCATGTCAATCTGCACAGATTTCAGTGCAAAATACCAATGTAACAAGTACCTAATGCAGCCAAATTGTGAGGTGTGGACATGATAGTACTATGAGTCCTCCAAACAGATTATGAGTAGCCATACCTAGGGCCCGAATCTACATACTTGGAAGCAACACTGACCTCCATTGTCCTTCATGTGCCTTGTCAGAAACATGGACGTTTTCTCTCCCAGTGCTTTTCCTCTTAGGGTAGTGTTTCATGTTTCTAGAACTAGTCAATACAGGTTTTGGAAGACAGGTTTGTGTTTCCAACTTCCAAACACCCCTATGCTGAATCCGGCCTCAGCGTGCGGAGCACGCCTACTCTCCTTCACCTATAGGCCTCCCCCGTTGCATCTTAACGTTCTAGAGCCTTTGATCATCCTTGTCTTCAGTAAGTGGAGCTGTAACCAGATACGCAGTATACGTGAATACAATCTCACTACTAGAAGGTTAGGGGAACAGTCGCTACAGTGTCAACAGCCTTTGCAGTTCTCCTACCTGCAAAGGCTTCAAGGCCACTGTGTGTTTTTCATGCCATGGTTTTATTGGATTCCTGAACAGTCCTAGAATCTCTTCATACGGAAACAGGTAAAAGACATTGGCTGCCATTCTATCCTCGACTCCTCTTGTTTGGAAAAAAACTACAATTCACCCAGTGTAGGGCTCTTGGAAGTTAGGAAGTTTAGTGAAGACACTAAGCGCTGGGGCCAAAAGGTCAAACATCTTTCATTTTGACCTGCTGCAGGAACCGCTTCTCTATGATGCCTCTCTAGGTATTCGCAAGTACCCTAAAACTTGAAAGAGCACAAAGGTCTTCAGAGCGCAAAGGAAGCTTTGGCCAACTCTGTGAAAGCCTTTGAGACCCCTTTTGCTTTCGAACACAGAGGTGAGCAGTGTAGTGCATACCTCCGTGGAACCAGAAATCTTCACGCTGTCTCCAACTATTCACCAGCTGCTGCACGTTTCTCCATGAGTTCTGCCAGAGGCGAAAATCACTGTGCATGACATGTCCCAGGTGTCGGTTGAAAGAGAGAAGTACTGGTCCTACAGGAGACACCTTCCTGACAAGCCGTGTGAAGAGCAGTCACATGTACGTGCCCTTTCAACACGGTTTTTAAGGGGAGCTAAACTCTGAGGTGAGGAGATGACAGTAATTCGAGTCCCTGAAACAGTTTACGAGAAGCAGCACCTTGGGCCTGAAACTCCGGTTTCCAAAACAACACTGTATCTCCAATGCTGTATATGGGCCTTGTGAGAAACCAGGAGTTTAATTGTTTGGAGGCCATGCCTCCTTTGGTAGTGTTCCTCGTTTCTGCAAATGTCAATATAGGTCTCCGAATCAGGTAGGTCTTTCTCCCTTGAAAAGCACACTTGGCAGAGCTTGGCCTCAGCCCAGGCAGCAAGCCTCATATCCTTCCCATATAGGCTTCCCATGCTACATATTACCATCGCAGAGACGGTGATTCCCCCTTTTCACGAGCAAGCGGAGCTGGCGTACATTCATGGGAGCATTTACCAGCAGCGCATCAATAGGAGTTTAGGGCCAGGTTGACAAGTTCCCGCAGAAAGTGTCGACTTGCTTCCAGAAAAGGTGGGATTACGTCACGTGGGTTGTTTGTGAGGACACCTGGATCGACCTAGAGCCTCTTCACTGGGCAGCAGGTAAAAGGCCTGATCTACTATTCTCACTTCGTAGCCTGCTGTGTGGAGCAGAACTACAAGTCACTAAGGGGAATCCACAGGAGACAGGAGGTTTCCTTATGATGTTATGGGTCACAGACTAGAGGGTCGCACTATTACCGGTTGGACCTGCCGCAGGTGACCCATATTCTACGGTGATTTGCTAGGTATTCCTGAGTACCAGAAAACAAGAAAGAGCACAAACATACACAGAAGAGGTATTTTCCGACACTCTGAAATACTTTGAGACAACTTTTGCTCTGCACGACAGAACTGAGCACAGTTGTGCCTACGTCAATTGCACTGGACATCTTGCCACTGTCCCCAACTATACACGGCATGCTGCACGTTGGTCCAGGAGTTTCGCCGACAGAAAAATTCCCGTGCATGGCATTGCCCTGGAGATTGTTGAAAGAGAAACCTACCTGTACTGCAGAAGACACCTGCATTACCATGCCATTCTGCACAGCTCTCAGGGCCAAATACCAATGTAACAAGTACCTAATGAGGTGAAACTGTGAGGTGTGGAGATGACAGTGGTACAAGTCCTCCAAACAGTTTATGAGAAGCCCTACCAGGGCCCTAATCTATGTACTTGGAATCAGCACTGTGTCTCCAATGTCCTTCATGTGCCTTGTCAGAAACATGGACGTTTTCTCTCCCAGTGCTTTTCCTCTTAGGGTAGTGTTGCATGTCTCTAGAACTAGTCAATACAGGTTTCGGAAGACAGGTTTGTGTTTCCACCTTCCAAATTCCCCTGTGCTGAACTCGGCCTCAGCGTGGGGAGCACGGCTACTCTCCTTCCCCTATAGGCCTCCCTGGTTGCATCCTAACGTTCTAGAGCCTTTGATCATCCTTGTCTTCAGCAAGTGGAGGTGGAATCAGATTCGCAGGGTAAATGAATAAAATCTCACTACTAGCAGTTTAGGGCAGCAGTCGCTACAGTGTCAACAGCCTTTGCAGTTCTCCTACCTGCAAAGGCTTGGAGGCCACTGTATGTTTTTCATGCCATGGTTTTAGTGGACATCTGAACAGTCCTAGAATCTCTTCACACGGGAACAGGTAAAAGATATTGGCTGCCACTCTATCCTCGAGTCCTCCTGTTTGGAGAAGAACTACAATTCCCTCAGTGTAGATCTCTTGGAAGGTAGGAAGTTTAGTGAAGATGCTAAGCTCAGGGGCCAAAAGGTCAAACTTGTTTTAGTTCGACCTGCTGCAGGCAACCGCTTCTCTATGGCGCCTCTCTAGGTATTCCCAAGTTCCCTAAAACATGAAAGAGCAAAAAGGTCCACAGAGCGCAAAGGAAGCCTTTGCCAACTCTCTGAAAGCCTTTGAGACCCATTTTGCTTTCGAACACAGATGTGAGCAGCATAGTGCATACCGCCGTGGAACCAGAAAATTTGACGCTATCTCCAAATATTCACCAGCTGCTACACGTTTCTCCATGAGTTATGCCAGAGGCAAAAGTCACGTGCATGACACGTCCCTGGTGTTGGTTGAAAGAGACCGGTACTGGTGCCACAGGTGACACCTGCCTTCCCAAGCCGTGTGAAGAGCAGTCACTTGAACGCACCCTTGTAACACAGTTTTTAAGGGGAGCTAAACTCTTAGGTGTGGAGATGGCAGTAATACGAATCCCTGAAACAGTTTACGAGAAGCAGCACCTTGGCTTGAAACTCCGGTTTCCCAAACAACGCTGTGTCTCCAATGCTGTATTATGTGCCTTGTGAGAAACGAGGAGTTTTATTGTTATGAGGCCATGCCTCTTACGGTAGTGTTCCTCGTTTCTGCAAAATGTCAATACAGGTCTTGGAATGAGGTAGGTCTTTCTCCCTTGAAAACACACTTGGCAGAGCTTAGCCTCAGCCCACGCACCAAGCCTCATATCCTTCCCATATAGGCCACCCAGGCTACACATTACCGTCGCACTGTCTGTGATTCCCCCTTTCCATGAGCAAGTGGAGCTGGCATACATTCACGGGAGCAATTACCAGCGGCCCATTAATAGGTGTTTAGGTCCATGTTGACAAGTTCCCTTCAGCACGTGTCGACTTGCTTCCCAAAAAGCTGGGATTACTTGATGTGGGTAGTTTGTGAAGACACCTGGATCGACCAAGATCCTCTTCACTGGGCAGCAGGTAAAGGGGCTTGGCTACTATTGTTACGTCGTAGCCTCTCTTGTGGAGCAGAACTACAAGGTCACTAAGGGAACCCCCGGGAAAGAGGTCGTTTTCTTAAGATGCTATGGGTCACAGACTAGAGGGTCGCACTATTACCGGTTGGAACTGCTGCAGGGAACCCGTAGTCTACGGTGACTCGCTAGGTATTCCTGAGGACAAGAAAACAAGAAAGTGCACAAAGGTTCACAGAAGAGGCCTTTTCCGACACTCTGAAATGCTTTGAGACAACTTTTGCTATGCACGATAGAACTGAGCACAGTTGTGCCTTCGTCCATTGCACCAGAAATCTTACCACTGTCTCCAACTATTCATGTCCTGTTGCACGTTGCTCCGGGATTTTCCCCGAGAAGAAAATGTCTGTGCATGACATTGCCCTGGAGATCGTTGAAAGAGAAAAATACCTGTACTGCAGGAGACACCTGCCTTAACTTGCCATTCTGCACAGCTCTCAGTGCAAAATACCAATGTAACAATTACCCAATGCAGCGACACTGTGAGGTGTGGAGATGACAGTAGTACGAGTCCTCCAAACAGTTTACGAGTAGCCATACCTAGGGCCTGGATCTACGTACTTGGAAGCAACACTGTGTCTCCAATGTCCTTCATGTGCCTTGGCAGAAACATGGACGTTTTCTCTCCCAGTGCTTTTCCTCGTAGGGTAGTGTTTCATGTTTCTAGAACTAGTCAATACAGGTTTCGGAAGACAGGTTTCTGTTTCCAACTTTCAAATAACCCTGTTCTGAGCCCGGCCTCAGTGTGCAGAACACGCCTACTCTCCTTCCCCTATAGGCCTCCCCAGTTGCATCTTAACGTTCTAGAGCCTTTGATGATCCTTGTCTTCAGGAAGTGGAGCTGGAATCAGGTTCGCAGGATTAATGAATACAATCTCACTACTAGCACTTAGGGCTGCAGTCGCTACAGTGTAAAAAGCCTGTGTCTTTCTACTTCCTGCAAAGGCTGGGAAGCCATTGTGTTTTTCTTCATGCCATGGTTGTAGTGGACTCCTGAACAGTCCTAGGATCTCTTCACACGGTAGCAGGTAAAAGACATTGGCTGCCATTCTATCCTCGAGTCATCCTGTTTGGAGAAGAACTACGATTCACCCAGTGTAAGACACTTGGAAGGTAGACAGTTAAGTGAAAATGCTAAGCATGGGGGCTAAAATGTCAATCTTGTTTCAGTTCGACCTGCTGTAAGAAAACGTTTCTCTATGGTGCCTCCGTAGGTATTGCCAAGTACCCTAAAACATGAAAGAGCACAAAGGTCCAGAGAGCACAAAGGAAGACTTTGCTAACTCTCTGAAAGCTTTTGAGACCCATTTTGCTTTCAAACACCGAGGTGAGCAGCATAGGGCATAACTCTGTGGAAGCAGAAATCTTGACGATGTCTCCAACTATTCACGAGCTGCTTCACGTTACTTCATGAGTTCTGGCTGAGGCGAAAGTCACTGTGCATGACATGTCCCGGGTGTCAGTTGAAAGAGACAGGTACTGGTCCTAGAGGAGACAGCTGCCTTCTCAAGCCGAGTGAAGAGGATTCAGTTGAACGCGCCCTTGCAACACGTTTTTGAAGGGGAGCTAAACTCTTAGGTGTGGAGATGGCAGTAATATGAATCCCTGAAACAGTTTACGAGAAGCAGCACCTTGGGCCTGAACCTCCCATTTCCAAAACAACACTGTCTCCAATGCTCTATTATATGCCTTGTGAGAAAGGAGGAGTTTTATTGTTTGGAGGCCATGCCTCTTATGGTAGTGTTCCTCGTTTCTGCAAATGGTCAATACAGGTCTCGTAATCAGGTAAGTCTTTCTCCCTTGAAAAGCATACTTGGCAGAGATTAGCCTCAGCCCATGCAGCAAGCCTCATATCCTTCCCATATATCCCTCCCAGGCTACACATTACCGTCGCAGAGTCTGTTATTCCCCCTTTTCACGAGAAAGTGGAGCTGGCGTACATTCACAGGAGCAATTATCAGAGGCCCATCAATAGGAGTTTAGGACCAGGTTGACAAATACCCCGCAGTACGTGTCGACTTGCCTCTCGAAAATGTGGGATTACTTCACGTGGGTATTTTCTGAGGACACCTGGATCGACCTAGAACCTCTTCACTGGGAGTCAGGTAAAAGCCTTGGCTACAATTCTCACATCGTAACCTGCTGTGTGGGGCAGAACTACAAAGTCACTACGGGGAACACTGCTAGAAAGGACGTTTCCTTAGGAAGCTATGAGTCACAGACTAGAGGGTTCCACTATTACCGGTTTGACCTGCTGCAGGGAACCCGGACTCTACGGAGACTCACTTGGTATTACTGAGTACAAGAAAAGAAGAAAGAGCACACACATACACAGAAGAGGTTTTTCGAACACTCTGAAATGCTTTGAGACAACTTTTGCTCTGCACGACAAAACCGAGCACAGTGGTGGCTATGTCCGTTGCACCAGATATCTTGCCACTATCTCCAAGTATTCATGGCCTGCTGCACGTTGCTCCAGGAGTTTCCCCAAGAGAAAAATTTCTCAGCATGATATTGCCCTAGAGATGGTTGAAAGAGAAACCTACCTGTACTGCAGGAGACACCTGCCTTAGCATTCAATTATGCACAGATTACAGCGGAAAATGTCAATGTAACCAATATGTAAAGGAGCGAAATTGTGAGGTGTGTAGATGACAGTAGTACGAGTCCTCCAAAGAGTTTACGAATAGCGATACCAAGGGCCCGAATCTACGTTCTTGGAAGCAGCACTGTGTCTCCAATGTCTTTCATGTGTCTTGGAAGAAACATGGACGTTTTCTCTCGCTGTGCTTTTTTTCTTAGGGAAGTGTTTCATGTTTCTAGAACTAGTCAATACAGGTTTCCGAAGACAGGTTTCTGTTTCCAACTTACAAATCACCCTGTTTTTGAAACCGGCCACGGATTGGGGAGCACGCCTACTATCCTTCATCTATAGGCCTCCTCGGTTACATCTTAATGTTCTAGAGCCTTTGATCATCCTTGTATTCAGCAAGTGGAGCTGGAATCAGGTTCGAAGGATAAATGAATACAATCTCACTACTAGCAGTTTAGGGCAACATTCTCTAAAGTGTCTCCTTCCTAGGCTAAACATGTACTTAGGCTGCGAGTCAACCTGGCAATGGGACAGTGTTCGCACAGGGCTTTTTTCCAATTTTGAAAGATCCATTCATGTGGCATGGAAGCAACCAGAAAAGCATTGATGTGGCAGGGCTGTTAGTCTCTGGGGGCATGGTTCAGAGAAGACAATGAGTTTTCTCGAAAGAAAACTTGTGCTTCCACTTCCTAGCTGGAAGCTCATCCTGCTCTGCTCTACACCAAATGTGAATCTCAACGTGAGCAACAGCCTTGAAGTAAGGCCCTTAGGTGTCTTGCCGAACGGAACCGTGCAGCACCTCCGTAAGTCCTTAATCGCGGTTCTGCTTTAGTTTACCGGCAGGAGGCTTTTCCGATCTCATTGGAACCTCGCGTCAGCCACCGTTTCGGTTACAGAACACTCCGTACATCCACCATGATCTGGGCCTTTTAAGCAATATCCAGCCACGTAAGCCGTTCAAAGTAGCCCTGTGTTTGCCGAGTGAGGGGCAACACACTGCACTTTTCCTTGCGATTGCTAGATTTTGTGAGCTCTAAAAGAGCTTCGGGAACAGAGTTCTAGACTCCCTAACTCGCCAAGGAAATCGGCCCCCTTGCCCTAGGTGAGCTCAACTGAGAAAAACACTCTCCTTATATTTCCTTCAAACACCTCATATATGAAGTCACCAATGCCTCAAGGACAGTGTCAGCGTGAGTTCCAAATTCAACAGAAATACAGTTCGTGGTGTAACACTGCAAGTATCCTTCGTTTAGGCAGTTCGCTACACAAAAAAGCGGGTATAGAAAAACGTAAATAGGCCAAGGGCCCAGTGGGTAACTTGTGACTCTTTTGACTTGCTAGACTAAACATGTACTTAGGCTGCGAGTCAACCTGGCAATGGGAGAGTGATCGCACAGGGCTTTTTTTTCGAATTCTGAAAGCTCCATTCATGCGGCATGGAAGCAAGCTGAAAAGCATGGTTGTTTCAGGGCTTTTAGTCCCTGGGGGCATGGTGTAGAGAAGACAATGAGTTTTCTCGAAAGAAACCTTGTGCTTCTACTTCCGAGCTGGAAGCTCATCCTGCTCTGCTCTATACCAAATGTGAACCTCAACGTGAGCACTAGCCTCGAAATAAGGCCCTAACGTGTCTTGCCTAACGGAGCCGTGCAGCACCGCCATAAGCCCATAATCGCGGTTCTGCTTTAGTATACCGGCAGGAGGCTTTTCAGTTCCCATTGGAACCCCACGTCAGCCACCATTTCGGTTTCAGAAGACTCGTAAGTCCACGATGCTCTGGGATTTTAAGCAAAATCCAGCCTCGTAAGTCCTTCAGAGTAACCCTGTGTTTGCCGAGTGAGGGGTAACACACTGCACTTTTCCTTGCGAATGCTAGATTTTCTGAGCTCTAACACAGCTTCGGGAACACAGTTCTAGAATCCCTACCTCGCCAAGGAAGTCGGACCCCTTGCCCTAGGTGAGCTCAACTGAGAGAAACACTGTGCTTATATTTCCTTCAAACACATCTTATTTGAAGTCACCAATTCGTCAAAGACATTGTAAGCGTGAGTTCGGACTTCCACAGAAGTACAGTTCGTGGTGTAACATTGAATGCATCCTTCGTTTAGGCAGTTCGCTACAAAGAATAGCGGTTATAGAAAAACGTAAATCAGCCAAGGGCCCTGTGAGTAACTTGTGTCTCTTTTGACTTCCTAGACTCAACAGGTACTTAGGCTGCGAGTCAACCTGGCAATGGGAGAGTGATCGCACAGGGCTTTTTTTCCAATTGTGAAAGCTCCATTCATGCGGCATGGAAGCAACCTGAAAAGCATTGCTGTTGCAGGGCTTTTAGTCTCGGCCAGCATGGTTCAGAGAAAAACAAATGAGTTTTCTCGAAAGAAACCTTGTGCTTCTACTTCCTAGCTGGAAGCTCATCCTGCTCTGCTCTATACCAAATATGAACCACAACGTGAGCACTCGCTTCGAAGTAAAGCCCTTACGTGTGTTGCCTAACGGAGCCGTGCAAAACTGCCATAAGCCCATAATTGCAGTTCTGCTTTAGTTTACCGGAAGGAGGCTTTTCCGTTCTCCTTGGAACCCCACGTCAGCCACTGTTTCGGTTTCAGAACACTCCGTACCTCCACGATGCTTTGGACCTTTTAAGCAAAATCCAGCCTCGTAAGTCCTTCAGAGTAGCCCTGAGTTTTCCGAGTGAGGGGCAACACCCTGCACTTTTCCTTGGGAATGCTAGATTTTCTGAGCTCTAAAACAGCGTCAGGAGCAAAGGTCTACAATCCGTAACTCGCCAAGGAAGTCGGCCCCTTTGCCCTAGGCGAGCTCAACGAAGACAAACACTCTGCTTATATTTCCTTCAAACACCTCTTATGCGAAGACACAAATTCCTCAAGGAGAGTGTCAGCATGAGTTCCAAGTACAACAGAAGTACAGTTCGTGGTGTAACACTGCAGGCAACCTTTGTTTAGGCAGTTCGCTACACAGAATAGCACGTATAGAAAAACGTAAATCAGACACGGGCCTTGTGGGTACTTGTGTCTCTTTTGACTTGCTAGGCTCAACATGTACTTAGGCTGCGAGTCAACCTGGCAATGGGAGAGTGATCGCACAGTGATTTTTTTCCAATTTTGAAAGCTCCATTCATGCGTTATGGAAGCAACTTGAAAAGCATTGTTGTTGCAGGGTTTTTAGTCTCTGCCCACATGGTTCAGAGAACAAAATGAGTTTTCTGGAAAGAAACCTTGGGCTTCTACTTCCGAGCTAGAAGCTCATCCTGCTCTGCTCTATACCAAAAGTGAACCTCAACGTGAGCACTAGCCTGGAAGTAAGGCCCTTACATGTCTTGCCTAACGGAGCCATGCAGCACTGCCATAAGTCCGTAATCGCGGTTCTGCTTTAGTTTACCGGCAGGAGGCTTTTTTGTTCTCCTTGACACTTCGCATCAGCCACCGTTTCGGTTTCAGAAAACTCCGAATCTCCACGATTCTATGAGCCTCTTAAGCGAAATCCAGCCTCGTAAGCCCTTCAGAGTAGCCCTGTGTTTGCTGAGTGAGGGGCATCACACTGCACTTTTCCTTAGAAATTCTAGATTTTGTGAGCTCTAAAACAACTTCGGGAGCGCAGCTCTAGAATCCCTTACTCGTCGAGGAAGTCGGCCCCGTTTCCCTAGGCAAGCTCAACGGAGAAAACACTCTGCTTATATTTCCTTCAAACACTTATTATGTGAAGTCACCAATTCCTCAAGGAGACTGTAAGCATATGTTCCAACTTCAACAGAAGCACAGTTGTAGGGTAAAAATGCAGGCTTATGGATGGTGCACAGAACTCTTGGGCAAACTCCAGCGCCCTTCATTTAGGCAGTTCGCCAAACAAAAAAACGCGTATAGAAAAAAAATCATCTAAGAGCTCAGTGGGTAACTCCTGTCTCTTTTGACTTGCTAGACTCAACATGTAATTATGCAGCGAGTCAAGCTGGCAATGTGAGACTGTTCGCTCAGGCCTTTTTTTCCAATTTTGAAAACTCCATTCAAGCGGCATGGAAGCAACCTGAAAAGCTTTGTTGTTGCAGGGCTTTTATTCCCTGGGGGCATGGTTCAGAGAAGATAATGAGTTTTCTCGAAAGAAACCTTGAGCTTCCTCTTGCTAGCTGGAAACTCATCCTGTTCGGCTCTAAACAAAATGTGAACCTCCACTTTAGCACTAGCTTCGAAGAATAGCCCTTATGTGTCTTGCCTAATGGAGCCGTACAGGACCTCCGTAAGCCATTAATCGAGGTTCTGGTTTGCTTTACAAGCAGGAGGCTTTTCCGTTCCCCTTGGCACCTCACGTCAGCCACCCGTTCGGATTCAGAAAACTCCGTACCTCCACGATTCTCTGGGCCTCTTCAGCGAAATCCAGCCCCGTAAGTCCTTTAGAGTAGCCCTGTGTTTGCCGAGTGAGGGGCATCACACTGCAATTTTCCGTGGGAATGCTAGATTTTCTGAGCTCTAAAACAGCTTCGGGTGCAAAAGTCTAGAATCCCTAACTCGCCAAAGAAGTCGGCCCCATGGCCCTAGCGGAGTTCAACAGAGAAAAGCACTCTGCTTATATTTCCACCCAACAACTCTTAGGTGGAGTCACCAATTCCTGAAGGAGAGTGTCATCGTGAGTTCCAAATTCAACAGAAGCACACTTCGAGGGGTCACACTGCAGGCTTATGGAAGATGCACAGTCCTGTTGGGCAATCGCCAGCAACTTTCGTTTGAGCAGTTCGCTGCTCAGAAACGTGGTTATAGAAAAAGGTAAATCATCCAAGGGCCCAGTGGGTGATTTTTGTCTCTTTTGACCTGCTAGACTCAACATGTACTTCGGCTGCGAATCAACCGGGCAACTGGAGAGTGATCGCACAGGGCTTTTTTACCAATTTTGAAAGCCCCATTCATGCGGCATAGAAGCAACCTGGAAAGCATTGTTGTTGCAGGACTTTCAGTGTCTGGGGGCATGGTTCAGAGGAAACAATGCATTTTTTCGAAAGCAACATTGTGCTTCTACCTCCTAGCTGGAAGCTCATCCTGCTCTGCTCTATACCAAATGTGAACCTCAACGTGAACACTTGCCTCAAAGTAAGGCCCTTACGTGTCTTGCCTAACGGAGCCTTGCAGCACCTCCATAAGCCCTTCATCGAGATTCTGGTTTGCTTTACCGGCAGGAGGCTTTTACGTTCCCCTTCTCACCTGAGGTCAGCCACCCTTTCGGATTCAGAACACTCCGTACCTCCACGTTTCTTTGGGCTTCTTAAGCGAAATCAAGCTTCGTAAGTCCATGAGAGTAGCCCTGTGTTTGACTAGTGAGGGGCAGCACCTTTCACTTTTCCTTGGGAATGATAGATTTTGTGAGCTCTAAAACATCTTCGGGAGCAAAGTTCTAGAAATGTTAACTCGCCAAGGAAGTCGGCCCACTGGGACTAACTGAGCTCAAGGGAGAAAAACACTCTATTTATGTTTCTTTCAAACACCTCTTATATGAAGACACAAATTCCTCAAGGAGAGTGTCAGCGTGAGTTCCAACATCAACAGAAGTACAGTTCGTGGTGTAACACTGCAGGCATCCTTCGTTTAGGCAGTTCGCTACACAGAATACAACGTAGAGAAAAACGTAAATCAGCCACGGGCCCAGTGGGTAACTTGTATCTCTTTTGACTTGCTTGACTCCACATGTACTTAGGCTGCGAGTCATCCTGCCAATGGGAGAGTGATCGCAGAGAGCTTTTTTTCCAATTGTGAATGCTCCATTCATGCAGCATGGAAGCAACCTGAAAAGCATTGTTGTTGCAGGGCTTTTAGTCTCTGGGGCCATGGTTCAGAGAAGACAATGAATTTTCTTGAAAGAAACCTTGTGCTTCTGTTTCTTAGCTGGAAGCTCATCGTGCTCTGTTCTATACCAAATGTGAACCTCAACGGGAGCACTTGCCTCGAAGTAAGGCAATAATGTGTCTTGCCTAAGGGAGACGTGCAGGACCTCCGAAAGCCCTTATTCGCGGTTCTTCTTTGCTTTACCAACAGGAGGATGTTCCGGTCCCCTGGCACCTCACGTCAGCCACCGTTTCGCTTCCTGAACACTCAGTATCTCTACGATGCTCTGGGCCTCTTAAGTGAAATCCAGCCACGTAAGTCCTTAAGAGTATCCCTGTGTTTGCTTAGTGAGGGACAACACACTGCACTTTTGCTTGGGAATGCTAGATTTTCTGAGCTCTAAAACAGCTTCGGGAGCAAAGTTCTACAATCCCTAATTAGCGAAGGAATTCGGCCACCTGGCCCTAGCTGAGCTCAATGGAGAAAAACACTCTGCTTATATTTCCACCCAACAACTCTTACGTGGAGTCACCAATTCCTCAAGGAGAGTGTCAGCGTGCGTTCCAAATTCAACAGAAGCACACTTCGATGGGGTCACACTGCAGGCTTATGGAAGATGCACAGTCCTGTTGGGCAATCGCCAGCATCCTTCGTTTAGGCAGTTCACTGCTCAGAAAAGTGGTTATAGAAAAAAGTTAATCATCCAAGGGCCCAGTGGGTGACTTCTGTCTCTTTTAACCTGCTAGACTCAACATGTACATCGGCTGCGAATCAACCGGGCAACTGGAGAGTGATCGCACAGGGCTTTTTTTCCAATTTTGAAAGCTCCATTCATGAGGCATGGAAGTAACCTGAGAAGGATTGTTGTGGCAGGGCTTTTAGTCTCTGCCGGCATGACTCAGAGAAGAAAATGTGTTTTCTCGAAAGAAACCTTGAGCATCCTCTTGCTAGCTGGACGCTCATCCTGCTCTGCCCTATAGCAAATGTGAACCTCCATTTTGCACTAGCTTCGAAGAATAGCCCATATGTGTCTTGCCTAACGGAGCCGTACAGGACCTCCGTAAGCCCTTCATCGAGGTTCTGGTTTGCTTTACAAGCAGGAGGTTTTCCCTTCCTCTTGGCACCTCACGTCAGCCACCCTTTCGGATTCACAGCACTCCGTACCTCCACGAATCTCTGGGCCTCTTCAGCGAAATCCAGGCTCGTAAGTCATTCAGAATAGCCCTGTGTTTGCCGAGTGAGGGGCAACACACTGCACTTTTCCTTGGGAATGCTAGATTTTCTGAGCTCTAAAACAGCTTCGGGAGCAAAGGTCTAGAATCCCTAACTCGCCAAGGAAGTCGGCCCCTGGCCCTAGCTGAGCTCAACGGAGAAATGCACTCTGCTTATATTTCCTTTCAACACCTCTTCTGTGGAGTCACCAATTCCTGAAGGAGAGTATCAGGGTGAGTTCCAAATTCAACAGAAGCACACTTCGAGGGGTCACACTGCAGGCTTATGGAAGTGCACACAGCTGTTGGGCCATCGCCAGCATCTTCGTTTGAGGAGTTCGCTGCTCAGAAAAGTGGTTATAGGGAAAGGTCAATAATCCAAGGGCCCAGTGGGTGACTTCTGTCTCTTTTGACATGCTAGACTCAACATGTGCTTCGGCTGCGAATCAACCGGGCAACTGGAGAGTGATCGCACAGGGCATTTTTACGAATTTTGAAAGCTCCATTCATGCGGCATAGAAGCAACCTGGAAAGCATTGTTGCAGTGCTTTCAGTCTCTGGGGGCATGGTTCAGAAAGACAATGCGTTTTCACGAAAGCAACCTTGTGATTCTGCCTCCTAGCTGGAATCTCATCCTACTCTGCTCTATACCAAATGTGAACCTCAACGTGAACACTTGCCTCGAAGTTAGGCCCTTATGTGTCTTGCATAACGGAGACGTGCAGCACATCCGTAAGCCCTTAATCACGGTTCTTCTTTGCTTTACCAGCAGGAGGATGTTCCGGTCCCCTTGGCACCTCGCGTCAGACACCTTTTCGGTTGCTGAACACTCCGTATCTCTACGATGCTCTGGGCCTCTTCAGAGAAATCCAGCCTCGTAAGCCCTTCAGAGTACCCTGTGTTTGCCGAGTGAGGTACAACACGTTTCACTTTTCCTTGGGAATGCTAGATTTTGGGAGCTCTAAAACAGCTTCTGGAACACAGTTTTAGAAACCATACTTCGCCAAGGAAGTCGGCACCCTTGCCCTGGGCCGGCTCAACGTTTAGGCAGTTCGCTACACAGAATACAACGTAGAGAGAAACGTAAATCAGCCACGGTCCCAGTGGGTAACTTGTGTCTCTTTTGACTTACTCGACTCCACATGTACTTAGGCTGCGAGTCAACCTGGCAATGGGAGAGTTTTCGCACAGTGCTTTTTTTCCAATTGTGAAAGCTCCATTCAGGCGGCATGGAAGCAACCTAAAAGCATTGTTGTTGTAGGGCTTTTAGTCTCTGCCAGCATGGTTCAGAGTAGGTAAAGAGTTTTCTCGAAAGAAACCATGGGCTTCGACTTCCTAGCTGGAAGCTCATCCTCCTCTGCTCTATACCAAATGTGAACCTCAACGTGAGCACTTGCCTCGAAGTACGGCCCTTACGTGTCATGCCTAATGGAGCCGTGCAGCACCTCTGTAAGCCCATAATCGCGGTTCTGCTTTAGTTTCCAGGCAGGAAGCTTTTCCGTTCTCCTTGGCACCTCGCGTCCGCCACCGTTTCGGTGTCAGAACACTGCATACCTCCACGATGCTCTGGGCCTCTTCAGCGAAATCCAGCCTCGTAAGCCCTTCAGAGTAGCCCTGTGTTTGCCGAGTGAGGGCCAACACACTGCAATTTTCCTGAGGAATGCTAGATTTTGAGCTCTAAAGGAGCTTCTGCAACACAGTTCTAGAATCCCTAACTTGCCGTGAAATTCGTCCCCCTTGCCCTAGGTGAGCTCAACTTAGAGAAACACTGTGCTTATGTTTCCTTCCAACACCTCTTATTTGAAGTCACCAATTCCTCAAGGAGAGTGCAAGCATTTGTTCCAACTTCATCCGAAGCACAGTTCCAGGGGTAACACTGCAGGCTTATGGGAGGTGCACAGACCTCTTGGGCAAACTGCAGCATCCTTTGTTTAGGCAGTTCGCTACACAGAAAAACGGGGATAGAAAAAGGTAAATCATCTAAAGGCCCAGTGGGTAACTCCTGTCTATTTGACTTGCTAGACTCAACATGTATTTAGGCTGCGAGTCAACCTGGCAATGGGAGAGTTTTCGCACAGGGCTTTTTTTCCATTTGTGAAAGCTCCATTCCTGCGGCATGGAAGCAACCTGAGAAGCATTGTTGTGGCAGGGTTTTTAAGTCTCTGCCGGCATGGCTCAGAGAAGCAAATGAGTTTTCTCGAAAGAAACCTTGAGCTTCCTCTTGCTAGTTGGACGCTCATCCTGCTCTGCTCTATAGCAAATGTGAAGCTCCACTTTAGCACTAGCTTCGAAGAATAGCCCTTATGTGTCTTGCCTAACGGAGTCGTACAGGACCTCCGTAAGCCCTTAATCGAGGTTCTGGTTTGCTTTA
>NC_041232.1:57775265-57868895 GCF_002837175.3 Physeter macrocephalus | reverse complement strand
CACTTCACAAACCTGCAGAGTTCTAACTGATAAGTATCGTCCAGAAATATGTTGAGGTAAGGCAACGAAGAGCTTTTGAAAGCAAGGCATAATTGCAGGAAACAGATTTCAAGAGGTAGATCGGACTGGCCTTTACAGCACATGAAAAGCGGCAGAAGTTCAACAATGATGCAGTTGGCCAAAAAGGGTGTATGCGTTTTTTCCTGAATATGTTCAGTAAAAAATACATACGCCCTTTTTGGCCAACCAAGCAAGTGGGGAGAGCAAATCAGCGCTACATAAAAGTGTCACTTCCCCCCGGTCAAAACGGCCATGGGAAAAATGTGTAAAAACCAGAAAGCCGGGAAAGACCATTGAGAAACGGGAGCCTTGTTAAGCTGATGGGTGCGATGTAAATTGCCAACAGCGACTCTCGAGAGGTGTATGGTGTTTCCTGAAACATCTGAATGACAGAGCCACACAGAATAGGGCACTTCCACACATGGGCGTATATCTTAGGAAAACTAAAAATCAACCAGACACAGGCACCCCAATGTTGAGGGCTGCTCTGTTTACAAGAACCTCGACTTCGGTACACCTTACATATCCCAGGGAAGAGAAAAATGGACAAGGAAGTTGTGGTACTTAGGTATAATGGAATATCACTCAGCCATGAAATCAATGTCATAAGGCTAGTAGCAACATAATGAGTGCATTTTGGTACGATGATCCTAAGTGAAATAAGTCACACAGAAAATGAACTTATGATAAGATCTCACTTATAGAGGGAATGTAAAAATCGTTACACATGAACTGAATTACAAAACAGAACAGAGTCACACTTTTAGAAAATACACTTATGCCTGCTTAAGGGGAAAGGTGAGGTGGGGTGATGCATAAAACCAGAGTTTGAAATTAGCCCAGATACCATTCCATAAACCACATACGTCATAGACAAGGCCTACTTTTTGCTCAATGAACTTGACTCCACACCCCCTATTCACCGTAGAAGAAAATATCAGTGTAGTAAACATCTTAAAACCTAAGTATTGATATCTCTCTCTAAGTGAATCCAGTGTGTGTAAAGCGGCATAAACGCAGCAGTAAAAATCAGATAAACCCCATGATAAAAATACATTTCAAAAAAAAATATATATATATATATAAATAAATAAACAAACAAACACCGTGATAGTGAGAGAAATTCTTCCAAAATGTATTCAGGCGCTGTGATGCAACCAGGATTGACTGCATCTACACCCACCACTGGATGAGTCCTACGGCTGCACACTCTTGGGGCTGAGAGGTTCGGTGAGGGTGTGTGAGCTAATGCAGACGATTTAAAGTAATACTACGTGGTACCCATTCCATGGGTCCCAACTCTCCATGTTCAAGGGAATCTTCCTACAGCAAAATCACTCATCTGTCTCCTGTCTCCTGAGGATTCTTCAATGTGACCTTGTAGTTCTGTTCCACACAGCAAGCTTCGACAAGAAAATAGTAGCCAATATGTCTTACCTGCTGCTAAATGAAGTGATCCTAGGCCTATGCAGGAATACTCTCAAAACGTCTTCGTGAAGACATTCCAGCCTTTTTGCAAAACAGGTCTACACGTGCCACGGGGACTTTGTCAAGTGTTGTCATAAAATCCTACTGATGGGATGTTGGGAAATGTTCCTGTGAACGTGATGCCAGCTCCACTTGCTGAAGGCCAGGGTGAATCACAAGCTGTCAGATGAATAATGTGTAGCCTTGGAGGCCTATATGGGAAGGACACGAGTCTTGATTCCCCAGGCTGAGACTATGCTCTGCAAAGGGTGCTTCTCAACGGGGAAAGCCATATCTGATTCCGAGTCCTGTATTGACTTTTTCTAGAAACGTGACGAGACACACTGAGGAATGGCCTCAGAAAAAAGGAAAGTCCGCATTTCTCAAAATGCACATGAAAAACATTGGAGAAACAGTGTTTGGAGACAGGAGTTTCAGGCCCAAGGTGCTGCTTCTCGTGAATTGTCTGAGGGACTCGTATTACTGCCATCTGCACACCTCAGAGTTTAGCTACCTTAAACACCGTGTTGCAAGGGCGCTTTCAAGTGAATGATGTTCTCACGGCTTGGGAAGGCAGATGTTTCCTGTAGTGCCAGTACCGGTCTCTTTCCACCGACACCAGGGACACGTCATGCACAGTGACTTTTGATTCTGGGGGAACTCATGGAGAAACGTGCAGTAGGTGGTGAATAGTTGGAGACAGCATCATGATATCTGGTTCCATGGGGCTTCCCTGGTGGCATAGTGGTTGAGAATCTGCCTGCTAATGCAGGGGCCACGGTTTGGAGCCCTCGTTTGGGAGGATCCCACAGGCCACAGAACAACTCGGCCCGTGAGCCACAACTACTGAGCTTGCCCTTCTGGAGCTTGTGCTCCGCAACAAGACAGGCAGCAAAAGTGAGAGTCCGGCGCACCGCAATGAAGAGTGGCCCCCTCTTCCCACAATTAGAGAAAGCCCTTGCACAGAAACGAAGACCAAACACAGAAAAAGTTTTAAAAAACATGAATAAACTCCTACACCCAACATCTTCTTGAAAAAATAAAACAAGATTTCTGTGTCTAGGGAGATATGCACTACGGTGCTCACCTCTGTGTTCGAAAGCAAAATGGGTCTCAAAGACTTTCAGAGTGTTGGCAAAGGCTTCCTTTGCCTATGCATACATTTGTGCTATTTCATGTTTTAGTGTACTTGGTAATACCTAGAGAGGTACCATAGAGAAGCAGTTCCCTGCAGCAGGTCGAACTGAAACAAGTTTTACCTTCTGGCTCCCGCACTTAGCATCTTCAGTAAACTTCCGATCTTCCAAGGGGCCCCCTGGCGACTTCTAGTTCTTCTCCAAACAGGAGTACTTGTGGAGAGAATGGCAGCCAATGCCTTTTACCTGTTCCCAAGTGAAGAGGTTCTGGACTGTTCAGGAGTCCTCTAAAACCATGGCATGAAGAAACACACACTGGCATCCAAGCCTTTTCAGGAAGGAGAACTACACGTGCTGTGACAGTGTAGTGTCTGTTGCCCTAAACTGCTAGTAATGACATTTTATTAATTAATCCTGAGAAGATGATTCCAGATTCACTTGCTGAAGACAAGGATGATCAAAGGTTCTAGGACGTTAAGATGCAACCTGGTAGACCTATAAGGGAAGGAGAGTAGGCGTGCTCCACACACTGAAGCTGGGATAAGCACAGGGTGCTTTTGAATTGGAAACACACACCTGTCCCTGACACCTATATTGACTAGCTCTAGAAACATGAAACATTACCCTAAGCGGTAAAGCATTGGGATAGAAAACTTGCATGTTTCTGCCAAGGCACATGAAAGACATTGGAGACACAGTGTTGCTTCTAAATATGTAGTTTTGGGCCCTAGGTATGGCTACTCATAAACTGTTTGGAGGACTTGTACTACTCTCGTCTCCACACCTCACAGTTCAGCTGCATTAGGCAATTGTTCCATTGGTGCATTGCACAGAGAGCTGTTCAGAAGGGCATGGTAATGCAGGTGTCTGCTGTAGTACAGGTAGGTGTCTCTTTCAACCATAACCAGGGCAATGTCATTCACAGAGATTTTTCTCTCGGGGAAACTCCTGAAGCAACGTGCAGCAGGCCATGAATATTTGGAGACATTGGCAAGATTTCTGGTGCAACGGATGTAAGCACAACTATGCTCAGTTGTTTCGTGCAGAACAAAAGTTTTCTCAAAGCATTTCACAGTGTCGGAAAAGGACTGTTCCGTGAACCATTTTGCTCTTTCTTGTTTTCTTGAACTCCGGAATACCTAGTGAGTCACCGTTGAGTACGGGTTCCCTGCAGCAGGTCCAACCGATAATAATGCGACCCTCTTGACGGTGACTCATAGCGTCTTAAGCAAATGTCCTGTCTCCCGAGGGTTACCCTAAGTGACCTTGTAGTTCTGCTCCACACAGCAGGCTACGACATGAGAATAGTAGCCAAGGCCTTTTACCTGCTGCCCAGTGAAGAGGATCTAGGTCGATCCACGTGTCCTCACAAACCACCAACATGAAGTAATCACACATTTTCGGATAGCAAGTCAACACGTGCTGCGGGGACCTTGTCAACCTGGTCCTAAACTCTTATTGATGGGTCGCTGGTAATTGCTCCTGTGAATGTACGCCAGCTCCACTTGCTCTAGGAAAGGGGGTATCACAGGCTCTACGACAGTAATGTGTAGCCTGGGAGGCCTATATGGGAAGGATATGAGGCTTGCTGCCTGGGCTGAGGCTAAGCTCTGCCAAGTGTGCTTTTCAAGGGAGAAAGACTTACCTGATTCCGAGACCTGCATTTACTTTCTGCAGAATCAAGGTACACTGCCATAAGAGGAATGGCCACCAAACAATAAAAGTCATCCTTTCTCATAAGGCACATCAAGGACATTGGGACACAGTGTTCATTTCAAGTCCATAGTTTGGTCCCAAGGTGTGGCTTCTCAAAAACTCTTTGAGGGACTTGTACTACTACCATCTGCAGAGCTCCATGTTTATCTTCCTTCCATACCATGTCGCAAGAGTGCTTTCAAGTGTGTGCTGTTCAAAAGGCACGAGAAGGCAGGTGTCTCCTGTAGTACGGGTATGGGACTCCTCTAACTGACACCAGGGCCGTGTCATGCTCTTTGACCTTTCTCTCTGGGAACTCACAGAGAAACATGCAGCAAATGGTGAAGTGTTTGCAACAGCTGCAAGATCTCTGGTGGAAAGGGTATATGCACAACTGTGCTCAGCTCTGGTGTGCAAAGCAAAAACAGTCTCAAAGCCTTTCAGAGTGTTGGGCAAGGCTTGTTTCACCTTAGGCCTGGCTCTGTGCTCTTTCATATGTGATTGTACTCGAGAATACCTAGATGGTCACCGTAGCAGAGGGTCTCTGTGCAGCAGGTTTAAGCAATAGAAGTTTGACCCTCTTGCTTCTCGTGCCTAGAGTCTTGGGGAAAGCTCCTGTATCCCGAGGGTTCTTCGATGTGACTTTGTAGTTCTGCTCCACACAGCAAGCTTCGACAATTAAATAGCATCCAAGACCTCTTACCTGCTGCCAACTGAAGAGATTCTAGTACTATGCAGGAATACTCTCAAAATGTCCTCGTGAAGACATTCCAGCCTTTTTGCGAAACAGGTCTACACGTGCCACGGGGACTGTGTCAAGAGTTGTCATAAAATCCTACTGATGGGATGTTGGGAAATGCTCCTGTGAACGTGATGCTAGCTCCACTTGCTGAAGGCCAGGGTGAATCACAGGCTGTCAGATGAATAATGTGTAGCCTTGGAGGCCTATATGGGAAGGACACGAGTCTTGATTCCCCAGGCTGAGACTATGCTCTGCAAAGGGTGCTTCTCAACGGGGAAAGCCATATCTGATTCCGAGTCCTCTATTGACTTTTTCTAGAAACGTGACGAGACACACTGAGGAATGGCCTCAGAAAAAAGGAAAGTCCACATTTCTCAAAATGCACATGAAAAACATTGGAGAAACAGTGTTTGTTTGGAGACAGGAGTTTCAGGCCCAAGGTGCTGCTTCTCGTGAATCGTCTGAGGGACTCGTATTACTGCCATCTGCACACCTCAGAGTTTAGCTACCTTAAACACTGTGTTGCAAGGGTGCTTTCAAGTGAATGCTGTTCTCACGGCTTGGGAAGGCAGGTGTTTCCTGTAGTACCAGTACTGGCCCCTCCCACCAACACCAGGGACATGTCATGCACAGTGACTTTTGATTCTGGGAGAACTCATGGAAAAACGTGCAGCAGGTGGTTAATAGCTGGAGACAGCCTCAAGATATCTGGTTCCATGGGGCTTCCCTGTTGGCGCAGCGTTTGAGAATCTGTCTGCTAATGCAGGGGACACGGATTTGAGCCCTGGTCTGGGAAAATCCCACATGCCGTGGAGCAACTGGGCCCGTGAGCCACAACTACTGAGCCTGCCCATCTGGAGCTTGTGCTCCACAACAAGAGAGGCAGCGAAACTGAGAGGCCTGTGCAGCACAATGAAGCATGGCCCCCGCTTGCCACAACTAGAGAAAGCCTTCACACAGAAACGAAGACCAAACACAGAAAAAATAAAAAAAGAAATTAATAAACTCCTACACCCAACAGCTTCTATTTCCACGGAGGTATGCACTACGGTGCTCACCTCTGTGCTCGAAAGCAAAATGGGTCTCAAAGACTTTCAGAGAGTTGGCAAAGACTTCCTTTGCACTATGCGTACCTTTGTGTTCTTTCATGTTTTAGTGTACTTGGGAATACCTAGAGAAGCACCACAGAGAAGATGTACCCTGCAGCATGTCGAACTGAAACAAGTTTTACCTTTTGGCTCTCTCGCTTAGCATCTTCAGTAAACTTCCTACCCTCCAAAGGGCCCACTGAGCGACTTCTAGTTCTTCTTCAAACAGGAGGACTTGAGGAGAGAATGGCAGCCAATGCCTTTTACCTGCTCCTGGGTGAAGAGATTCTGGACTGTTCAGGAGTCCTCTAAAACCATGGCATGAAGAAACACACAGTGACATCCAAGCCTTTTCAGTAAAGAGAACTACACATGCTGTGGCAGTGTAGTGACTGTTGCCCTAAACTACTGGTAATGAGATTTTATTAATTAATCCTGACAACATGATTCCAGATCCACTTGATGAAGACAAGGATGATCAAAGATTCTAGGAAGTTAAGATGCAAACTGGGAGACCTATATGGGAAGGAGAGTAGGCGTGCTCCGCATGCTGAAGCCAAGATCAGCACAGCATGCTTTTGAATTGGAAACACACACCTGTCCCCAATACCTGTATTGACTAATTCTAGAAATATGAAACACTACCCTAAGAGGAAAAGCATTAGGAGGGAAAACGTGCATGTTTCTGCCAAGGCACATGAAGGACATTTGAGACGCAGTGTTGCTTTTAAGTATGTAGATATGGGCTCTAGGTATGGCTACTCATAAACAGTTTGGAGGACTTGTACTATTGTCATCTCCACACCTCACTGTTCTGCTGCATTAGGCAATTATTCCATTGGTGCTTTGCACTGAGAGCTGTTCAGAAGGACAGGGTAAGGCAGTTATCTCCTGTAGTACGCGTACAGAATTCCTCCAACTGACACCAGGGCCGTGTCATCCACTGTGACCTTTCTCTCTGGGAACTCACGGAGAAACATGCAGCAAGTGGTGACGAGTTGGCAACAGCTGCAAGGTCTCTGGAGGCACGTATATATTCACAACTGTGCTCAGCTCTGTTGTGCAAAGCAAAAACAGTCTCAAAGCCTTTCAGAGTGTCGGGAAAGGCTTGTTTCACAGTAAGCATGGCTCTGTGCTCTTTCATATGTGATTGTACTTGAGAATACCTAGATGGTCCCCATAGAACAGGGGATCCGTGCAGCAGGTTTAAACCATAGAAGTTCGACCCTCTTGCCTCTGGTGCTTAGAGTCTTGACAAAAGCTCTTGTCTCCCGAGGATTTTTCGATGTGACCTTGTAGTTCTGCTCCACACAGAAAGCTTCGACAAGAAAATAGTAGCCAATACGTCTTACCTGCTGCCAAATGAAGAGATTCTAAGACTATGCAGGAATACTCTCAAAACGTCCTCCTGAAGACATTCCAGCCTTTTTGCAAAACAGGTGTACACGTGCTGCGGGGACTGTGTCAAGTGTTGTCATAAAGTCCTGCTGATGGGATGTTGGGAAATGCTCCTGTGAACGTGATGCCCGCTCCACTTGCTGAAGACAAGTGGGAATCACAGGCTGTCAGATGAATAATGTGCCTCCTTGAGGCCTATATGGGAAAGACACGAAGCTTGATTCCCCAGGCTGTGAATATGCTCTGCAAAGTTTATTATCAATGGGGAAAGCCATACCTGATTCCGAGTCCTTTATTAACTTTTTCCAGAAACCTGACGAAACACCCTAAACACCTTGAGGAATGGCCTCAGAAGAAAGAAAAGTCCTCATTTCTCATAAGGCACATGAAGAACATTGGAGACAAAGTGATGGTTTGGAGACGGGAGTCTCAGGCGCATGTCGCTGCTTCTCGTAAAATGCCTGAGGGACTCGTATTACTGCCATCTTCACACCTCAGAGTTTAGCTACCTTAAACACCGTGTTGCAAGGGCGCTTTCAAGTGAATGCTGTTCACAAGGCTTGGGAAGGCAGCTGTCTCCTGTAGTACAAGTACCGGTATCTTTCTTCCAACACCAGGGACATGTCATGCACAGTGACTTTTGCCTCTTGGAGAACTCATGGAGAAACGTGCAGCAGGTGGTGAATAGTTGGAGACAGCGTCATGATTTCTGGTTCCACGGAGGTATGCACTAAGGTGCTCAACTCTGTGTTCGAAATCAAAATAGGTCTCAAATTCTTTCAGAGATTTGGCTAAGGCTTCCTTTGCACTCTGCGGACCTTTGTGCTCTTTCGTGTTTTATTGTACTTCGGAATACCTAGAGAGGCACCATAGAGAAGTGGTTCACTGCAGCAGGTCGAACTGAAAGAACTTTTACTTTTTCACTCCCGTGCTTAGCATCTTTACTAAACTTCCTACCTTCCAAGGCGCCCACTGGGTGACTTGTATTTCTTCTGCAAACAGGAGGACTCTATTGGAGAATGGCAGCCAATGCCTTTTACTTGCTCCCGAGTGAAGAGATTCTGGACCGTTCAGGAGTCCTCTAAAACCATGGCATGAAGCAACACACAGTGGCATCCAAGCCTTTCAGGAAAGAGAACTACACATCCTGTGGCCGTGCAACAACTGTTGCCCTAAAATGCTAGTAATGAGATTTTATTACTTAATCCTGAGAACCTGATTACAGCTCCACTTGCTGAAGACATGCATGATCAAAGGTTCTAGGACGTTACATTGCAACCTGGGAAGCCTGTATGGGAAGAAGAGTAGGCGTGCTCTGCACGCTGAATCCGGGATCAGCACAGGGTGCTTTTGAAATTGGAAACACATACCCGTCTCTGAAACCTGTAATGACGAGTTCTAGTATCATTAAACACTACCTTAAAAGGAAAAGCATTGGGAGAGAAAACGTCCATATCTGCCAAGCACATGTAGGACATTGGAGACACAATGTTGCTTCCAAGTACATAGATTCGGGCTTTAGGTATGGTTACTCATAAACTGTCTGGAGGACTTGTACTACTCTCATCTCCACACCTCACAGTTCGGCTGCATTAGGCACTTTTTCCATTGGGGCTTTGCACTGAGAGCTCTTCAGAAGGGTATGGTAATGCAGGTGTCTGCTGTAGTACGGGTGGGTGTCTTTTTCAACTTTCACCAGTGCAATGTCATGCGCAAAGATTTTTCTCTCGGGGAAAATCCTGGAGCAACGTGCAGCAGGCTATGAAAAGTTGGAGACAGTGGGAAGATTTCTGGTGGAATGGATGTATGCACAATTTTGTTCAGTTCTGTCCTGCAGAGCAAAAGTTTCCTCAAAGCATTTCAGAGTGTCGGAAAAGGGCTCTTCCGTGAACCTTTGTGCTCTTTCTTGATTTCTTATGCTGAGGAATACTTCGCGAGTCACCGCAGAGTAGGGGTTCCCTGCAGCAGGTCCAACCGATCATAGTGTTACCCTCTTGAGTGTGACCCATAGCGTCTTAAGGAAACGTCCTGTCTCCCAATGTTTCCCCTAAGTGACCTTGTAGTTCTGCTCCACACAGCAGGTTACGACATGAGAATAGTAGCCAAGGCATTTTTACCTGCTGCCCAGTGAAGAGTTTCTAGGTCAATCCAGGAGTCCTCACAAACCACCCACGTGAACTAATTCCACCTTTTCGGGAAGCAAGTCTACACGTGCTGTGGAGACATTGTCAACCTGGTTCTAAACTCCTATTGATGGGTCGCTGGTAATTGCTCTCGTGAATTTACGTCAGCTCCACTTGCTCTAGAAAAGGGGGAGTTACAGGCTCTCCGACGGTAATATGTTGCCTCACAGGCCTATATGGGAAGGATATGAGGTTTACTGCCTGGGCTGAGGCTAAGCTCTGCCAAGTGTGTTTTCAAGGGAGAAAGACCTACCTGCTTCTGAGACCTGTATTGATTTTTCCAGAAAAGAGGAACACTACCATTAGAGGAATCGCCTCAAAACAAACAAAGTCTTCTTTTCTCACAAGGCACATGAAAGTCATTGGGACAGTGTTCCTTCTAAGTCCATAGTTCAGGCCCAGGGTGTGGCTTCTCATAAATTGTTTGAGGAACTTGTACTACTCTCATCTGCACACCTCAGTGTTTAGCTGCCTTCAGTACCATGTGGCAAGAGTGCTTTCAAGTGACTGCTGTTCAGAAGGCATGAGAATGCAGATGACTCCTGTAGTACCGGTACAGGACTCTTTCTACTGACACCAGGGTTATGTCATGCACTGTGACCTTTCTCTCTGGGACACTCATGGAGTAACCTTCAGCAGGTGGTGAATAGTTGTTGTCAGCTGCAAGATCTCTGGTGGCACGGATATACACACAACTCTGCTCAGCTCTGTTGTGCAAAACCAAAGCAGTCTCAAAGCCTTTCAGAGTGTTCTGAAAGGCTTGTTTCACAGTAAGCCTGGCTCTCTGCTCTTTCATATTTTATTGTACTCGACAATACCTAATTGGTCACCATGGCATATGTGTTCCCTGCAGCAGGTTCAACCAATAGAAGTTCAACTGTCTTGCCTCTGGCGCTTAGAGTCTTGAGGAAAGCTCCTGTCTCCCAAGGGTTCTCTGATGTGATCTTGTAGTTCTGCTCCACACAGGAAGCTTCGACGAGAAAAGAGTAGGAAAGGCCTCTTACCTGCTGCCAAATGAAGAGATTCTAGGACTATCCAGGAACACTCTCAAAATGCCCTCATGAAGTTACTCTGGCCTTTTTCAAAATAGGTCTACAAATGCTGCGGGGACTGTATCAAGAGTTGTCATAAAGTCCTATTGATGGGATATTGGTAAATGCTCCTGTGAACGTGATGCCATCTCCTCTTGCTGAAGACATGGGGGAATCACAGGCTGTCCAAAGAATAATGTGTACCCTTGGAGGCCTATATGGGAAGGACACGAGGCTTGATTCCCCAGGCTGAGATTATGCTCTGCAAAGTGTGCTTCTCAATGGGGAAAGCCAAACCTGATTCCGAGACCTGTATTGAGTTTTTCCAGAAACATGGAACACTACCATAAGAGGAATGGCCTCAGAAAAAAGAAAAATCCTCTTTACTCACAAGGCACATGTAGCACCCTGGAGACACAGTGTTGGTTGAGAGTACATATTTTTCTCGACAAGGTGAAGCTTTTCCTAAGTTGAGGGGCTTGTACTACTGCCATTCCACACCTCAGAGTTTAGCTGTGTTAAACACCATTTTAAAAGGGCGCTTCCAAGTGAATGCTGTTCAAAAGGTATGGGAAGGCAGGTGACACCTGTAGTACCAGTGCGGGTGTATTTCAACAAACACAAGGGCCATGTCGTACACAGTGGTTTTTGTCTCTGAGATAACTCCTGAAGAAATGTGCATCAAGTGGTGAATATTTAGCGACAGCTGAAATATTTCTGGATCCACTGAGGTATGCACAGCACTGTTCAGCTCTGTTTTGCCAAGCAAAGTGTTCTCACAGGCTTTCAGAGTCTAGGGAAAGGCTTGTTTCGTACTAAGGGGACATTTGTTCTCTTTCATATTATATTGTGCTTGGCCATACTTAGAGAGATACCATAGAGTAGGGGTTTGCTGCAGCAGGTTGAACCAAAATAAGTTTGACATTCTTGCCCTAGTGTTTAGTGTCTTCAGTAAAGTTCCTACTTCCCAATGGTCTCTCTGGGGGACCTTGTTGTTCTTTTCCAAAGTGGAGGCCTTGAGGAGAGAATGGCTGCCAATACCGTTTAACTGTTTCTGAGTGAGGAGTTTCTAGGACTATCCAGTTGTCCTCTAAAGTACCATCATGAAGAAATACTGTGGCATCCAAGCCTTTTTGGGAAGGAGAACTACATGTGCTGTGCAACTGTAGTTACTTTTGCCCTAAACTCCTAGTAATTAGCTGTTATTAATTGTTTCTGTGAACGTGAGACCAGCTCCACTTGCTTAAGACCAGGGGGAATCAAAGGTCTCAGATGTTATTTTGCAACCTGGATGCTTATATGGAATGCACACAAGACTTGCTAATAGGTCGAGACCACGCTTAGCAAAAATGATTCTCAAGGGGAAAATACACACTTGAATTCGGAAAAGTGTATTGAGTTGTTCTAGAAACATGGAACACTACCCTAAGAAGAAAGGTCTCAGGAGACGAAAAGTCCATGTTTCTCACAAGATACATGAAAGATATTGGAGACACAGTGTTGGTTCTGAGTACATAGTTTAGGGCCCAAGGTAGGGCTGCTCATTAATTTTTCGATGGACTTTACTACTGTCATCACCATAATTCAGAGTTTAGCTGCATAAAGCACTTGTTCCAAGGGTTCCTTGCAGTGAAAGATGTTCAGAAGGGCATGGGAAGTCAGGTGTCTCCTGTAGTTCCGGTAGGTGTGTCTTTCAACTGACACCAGGGCAATGTCCTGCGCAGTGATTTTTCCCTCCAGGAGGACTCATGGACAACGTGCAGAAGGTGGTGAATGGTTGGAAACAGATGCAGATTTCTGGTTCCAGGGAGGTATGCACAATTATGCTCAGCTCTGTGGTGCAAAGGCAATGTGGTCTCAAAAGCTTCTAGAATGTGGGAAAGGCTTGTTTTGCACTTAGCGGACATTTATGCTCTTTCATGTTTTATTGTACTAATGAATACAAGAGAGGCCTCATACAGTAGGGGTTCCCTGGAGCAGGTGAAACGGAGAAAGTGTTGACGTCCCTGGCCCGAGCACTTAGAATTTTCAGTAAAGTTCTTAATTCCTAGTGGTCCCTGTAGATGACCTTGTACTTCTTCTCCAAACAGGACTCCTCAAGGACAGAATGTCAGGCAATGCCTTTTACCTTCTCCCAAGTGAAGAGTTTCTAGGACTATTCAGGTGTCTTCTACAACCAACCGTGTGGATAAACACACAGAGTAGCATCCAAACATTTTCGGGAAGGAGAATTACACATGCCGTGGAATTGTAGCAACTGTTGCCCTAAAATCCTAGTAATGAGGTGTTATTAATTGCTCTTGTGAACGTGATGCCAGCTCCACTTGCTAAAGACAAGGGGGAATCTTAAGCTCTCAGACGTTAATCTGCAGCCTTGGAGGCCTATATGGTAAGGACAGGATGCTTGTTCCCAGGCAGAGGTCGGGCTCAGCAAAGGGTGTTTTTCAAGTTGGCAAGACACACCAGACTTCCAAAACCTGTATTGCCTAGTCTAGAAGCATGAAACTCTACCTTAAGAGGAAAAGCCTCAGGAGAGTAAAAGTCCACGTTTCTCACAAGGCACTTGAAGGACATTGGAGAAATAGTGTTGGTTCTGAGTACGTAGTTTTGGGCCCAAGTTTCGGCTCCTCATAAATTGTTTGTGGGACTGGTACTACTGCAATCTCCACAGCTAAGAGTTTAGCTGAATTAAGCACTTTGTTCCATGGGCACATTGCACTAAGAGTTGATCACAAGGACATGGAAATTCAGGTGTCTCATGTAGTACAGGTACGTGTCTCTTTCAACCATCATGAGGGCAATGTCATGCACATTGATTTTTCTAACAGGGAAACTCATGGAGCAACATCCAGCAGGCGGTAAATGTTTGGAGACATCTGCAAGATTTCGGGTTCCTTGGAAGTATGCACAACAGTGCTCAGTTTTGTTTTGCAAAGCAAAAGTGTTCTCAAAGCCTTTTAGAGTGTTGGGAACGGTTTCTTTCATGAACCTTTGTGCTCTTTCTTGTTTTACTGTACCCAGGAATAAGTAGAGAGCCACCGTAGAGTCGGGGATGCCTGCAGCAGTTGAAACAGATAAATGATCCACCCTCTTGGCCATGGCAGTTACTGTGTTAAGGACAGGTCCTGTCTCTTGAGGGTTCCCTTAAGGGAACTTGTAATTCTGCCACGCAGCAGGCTACTATGAGAGAATAGTAGCCAAGGTCATTTACCTGCTGCTGAGAGAAGAGATTATAAATCTATCCAGGAGTCCTCTCAAACCGCCCGCGTGAAGACATCCCAGCCTTTCTTGGAAGCAGGTCTACACATGCTGTGGGAACCTTTTCAACCCTTGTCACAACTCGTATTGATTGGCTATTAGTAATTGCTCCTGTGAATGTGATGTCAGCTCCGCTTGCTAAAGACAAAGGGGAATCACAATCTCTCAGACGGTAATGTATATCTTCAGGCCTGTATGGGAAGGACACAATGCTTGACTCCCAGGCCAAACTATGGTCTGCAATGTGTGCTTTTCAAGGGTGAAATACATACCTGACTTTGGAAAACTGTATTGAGTTGTTGTAGAAACATTGAACACTGCACTAAGAGGAAAGAGTTCAGGCGAGGAAAAGTCCACATTTCTCACAACACACATGAAGGACAATGGATACACAGTGTTGGTGTCTTGTAGGTAGTTTCTGGTCCAAGGTGCAGCTGCTCATTAAGTGTTTGAGGGACTTTACTACTGCCAACTCCACACCTCAGAGTTGAGCTGCCTTAAGAACTTTGTTCCAAGTTTCCGTTGCAGTGAAAGCTGTTCAGAAGGGCAAGGGAAGTCAGGTGTCTCATGTACTACAGGTAGGTGTGTCTTTCAACCGACACCAGGGCAATGTTATGCACAGTTATTTTTCCCTCTGGGACAATTCATGGTGCAACGTGCAGAAGGCAATGAATGGTTGGATACAGCTTCAGATTCCTGGTTCAGGGAAGTATGCACACCTATGCTCAGTTGTGTGGTGCAAAGTAAAAGTGGTCTCAAATGCTTCCAGAGTGTTGGGAAAGGCTTGTTTCACAGTAAGCAGAACTTTGTGCCCTTTCAGGAATTATTGTACTAGTGAATACAAGAGACGTCCTATGCAATAAGGGTTACCGGCAGCAGGTCAAAGTGAAAAAATGTTGAGATTCCTGGCCCTAGTGCCTTAGGGTATTCAGTAAAGTTCCTACTTCCCACGTATCTCCCCTGGAGGACCTTGTACTTCTTCTCCAAACTGGAGACATCGAGGAGAAATGGCAGCCAGTGCCTCTTAACTGCTACTGAGTGAAGAGTTTCCAGGACTATCCATATCTCCTCTAAAACCACCCACTGAAGAAACACATACTGTGGCAACAAAGTCTTTTCAGGAAGGAGAACTACACATGCTGTGGAACTGTAGTGAATGTTGCCTTAAACACCTAGCAATGAGCTGTTATTAATTGCTATTGTGAACGTGAAGCAAGCTCCACTTGCTAAAGACAAGGGGGACTCAAAGGCTCTCACACTTTAATTTACAGCCTAAGACTCCTATATGAAAAGGAGAGAGGGCTTGCTCTCCAGGCTATGGCCGGACTCAGCACAGGGTGCTTTTCAAAGTAGACAAACATACCTGTCATCCGAAATGTGAACTGACTTGTTCTACAATCATGAAACACTACCCTAAGAGGAAAAGACTTGGGAGAGGAAAAGTCCATGTTTCTAACAAGGCACATGAAGGACATTGGAGGCACAGTGCTGGTTCTGAGTAAGTAGTTTCAAGGCCAAGGTTCGGCTGCTTGTAAATTGTCTGTGTGTCTTGTAGTACTGCAATCTCCAAACCTGAGAGTTTAACTACATTAAGCACTTTGTTCTTTGGGCATTAGTAGTGAGAGCCATTCAGAAGGGCATGGGAAGGCAGGTGTCTCATGTAGTACAGTAGATGGCTCTTTCAAACATCACCAGGTCCATGTCATGCACAGAGATTTTTCTCTGAGGAAAACTCATGGAGAAATGTGCAGCAGGCAGTGAATGGTTAGAGATAGCCGAGAGATTTCTGGTTCCACGGATGTATGCACAACTGTGCTCAGCTCTGTTTGGTAAAGGAAAAGCAGTCTCAAAGCCTTTCAGAGTGAAGGGAAAGGCTTGTATCTTACTAAGAGGACCTTCGTTCTCTTTCAGGTTTTATACTACATGAGAATACCTGGAGAGTCACCATAGAATCGGGGTTACCTCCAGCAGGTGAAATGGATAAAAGTCTGACCCTCTTGGATCTGATGCGTAGTGTCATAAGGAAAGATCCCATGGCCAAGGGTTCCCCTAAGTAAAACTGTAGTTCTGCTCCACACCACAGGCTTCGACGAGAGAATGGTAGCAAAGGAATTATAACTGCTGCCGAGTGAGGAGATTATAGGACTATTGAGGTATCCGCACAAATCACCCTTGTGAAGGTATCACAGCCTTTTCCGGAAGCAAGTCTACTCATTCTGCGGGACTGCTGGAAAACTTTTCCTAAACCACTATGGATGGGCTTTTGGCAATTGCTCATGTGAATGTGATGCAAGCTCCACTAGCTAAGGACAACAGGGAATCACAGGCCCTCAGACAGTTATATGTAGACTGGGAGGCCTAATGGGAAGGAAACGAGGCTTGATCCCTAGGCCGAGGCTATGCTCTTCAAAGTGTGCTTTTCAACGGGGAAAGACCTCCTGGATTCCAAGACCTGTAATGACTTTTTCCAGAAACGTGGAACTACGATAAGAGGAATGACATCACAGAGAGAAATGTCCCTGTTTCTCACAAGGTTCATGAAGGATATTGGAGACACAGTGTAGGAATCTTGTATGTAGTTTTGGGCTCAAGATGAGGCTTCTCACAAATTGTCAGGGAGTTATACTACTGCCATCTCCACACCTCCGAACTTAGCTGCCTGAAACACCTTGTGGCAAGGGTGTTTTCAAGTGAATGCTGTTCAGAAGGCATAGGAACGCAGGTGTGTCTTGTAGTACTGGTACAGATCTCTTTCAACTGACAGCAGGGCCCATCATGCACAGTGATTTTTCTCTCTGACAGAACTCATAGAGAAATGTGCAGCAGGTGGAACATAGTTGGAGACAGCTGCAGTATTTCTGGTTTCATGGAGATATGCTCAATGGTGTTCAGTTTTGTGTTCCAAAGCCAAAGTGGTCTCCAAGGCTCTCGGGTAGTCGGGACAAGCTTATTTCCCGCTAAGCAGACCTTTGTGCAGTTTCATATTTTCTAGTACCTGGGAGCACCTGGAGAGGCCCCCTAGAGGAGGAGTTCCCTGCAGTTGGTCAAACGGAAAAAAGGTTGACCTTCTTGGCTCTAGCGTTTAGCAATTTCAGTAAGTTCCTACCTCTCAAGAGTCCCATGGGAGACGATGTAGTTCTGCCCCAAACAGGAGGCCGAGAACAGAGAATGACAGCCAATGCCTTTTACCTGATCCTGAGTGAAGAGTTTCTGGGACAATGAGGGAGTCCTCAAAAACCACCCACGTGAAAACACACACACACTGGCTTCCAAGACCCTTCAGGAAGGAGGACTACACATGCTGTGGAACTGTAGGGACTGTTGTCCTAAACTCCTAGTAATGAGCTGTTAGTAATTGCTCTGTGAACTTGATACTAGTTCCTCTTGCTAAAGACAGGGGGGAATCAAAGCCTCTCAGAAGAGGGTTTGTAGCCTGGGAGGCAAATATGGGAAACCCACGAGGTGTGCTATGTAGGCTGAAGCCATGCTCAGCAAAGTATGCCTCTCAAGGAGGAAACACATTCCTGACTTTGGAAAACTCTATTGAGTTGTTCTGGAAACAGTGAACACTACCCTCAGAGGAAGGGCCTTGTGAGGGAAAGAGTACACATTTCTCCAAAGACACTTTAAGGATATTGGAGACTCAGCGTTGGTTCCAAGTACGTAGCTTTGGGCCAAGTGACAGCTGCTCATTAATTGTTTGAGGGACTTTCCTACTTCCAACTCCATAACTCAGAGTTTAGCTGCCTTAAGCACTCTGTTCCAAATGTCCTTTGCAGTGGAACCCATTCAGAAAGTCATGGGAAGGCAAGTGTCTCATGCATTACAGGTAGGTGGCTCTTTCAACCATCACCAGTTCCATGTCATGCACTGAGATATTTCTCTGAGGGAAACTCATGGAGAAATGTGCAGCAGGTGGTGAATGGTTTGAGAGAAGTGCAAGATTTTTGGTTCCATGGAGGTATGCACAACTATGCTAAGTTCTGTTTGGCAAAGCAAAAGCTGTCTCAAAGCCTTTCAGGGTGTCAGGAAAGGCCTCTTTTGCAGTAACAGGACCTTGGTGCTCTTTCACGTTTTATTGTACTTGAGAATACCTAGAGACTCACCATAGAGTGGGATTCCCGGCAGCAGGTTAAACCAATGCAAGTTTGAACCTCGTCTCTGGCGCTTAGCATCTTAAGGGAAGAAACTGTGGCCTGAGGGTTCCCATAAAGAAGCCTATTGTTCTGCCCCACACCACAGGCTTCGATGCGAGAATAGAAGCCAAAATCTTTCACCAGCTGCCTAGTGAGGAGATTCTAGGACTATCCAGGCGTAGTCACCAACTGCCCTTGTGAAGGTAACCAAGCCTTTTCGGGAAGGTCTATCCATGCTGTGGAACTGATGCCACCCTTGTCCTAAACTCGTCTTGATGGGCATTTGGTAATTGCTCCTGTGCACATGAGGATAGCTCCAATTTCTAAGGAACAGAGGGAATCACAGTCTCTCAGACTGTAATGTGTAGTTTGGGAGATTCAAGGGGAAGGAAATGAGGTTTGAACCCTAGGTCGAGGCTATTCTCTGCAAAGTATCCTTTACAACGGGAAAGACACCCCTGATTCTGAGAAATGTAATGACTTTGGCCAAGAACGTGCAACACTACCATAAGTGGAATGACCTCACAGAGAGTAATGTCCCCCTTTTTCACAAGGCACATGAACGATATTGGAGACACAGTGTTGGTTCCTTGTACGTGGTTTGGGCACAAGATGTGGTTTCTCGTATATTGTCAGGGACTTGTATTACTGCTATCTCCATACCTCCCTACCTAGATGCCTGAAACAGCGTGTTGCAAGGGTGCTTTCAAGTGAATGCTCTTCAGAAGGCATAGGAAGGCAGGAGTGTACTGTAATATTCGTAAAGGTCTCTTTTCACTGACACCAGGGCCCATCATACACAGTCATTTTTCTCTCAGGCAGAACTCATGGAGATATTTGCAGCAGGTGGAACATACTTGGAATCAGCTGGAATATTTCTCGCTCTACAGAGATATGCTCAATGGTGCTCAGTTCTGTGTTTCCAACCAAAGTGGTCTCCAAGGTTTTCAGAGAGTCAGGAATGGCTTGTTTAGTGCTAAGCAGATCTATGTGCCATTTCATGTTTTTTAGTACCTGTGAACACCTGGAATGCACCCCAGAGTAGGGGTTCACTGGAGCAGGTCGAACTGAAAAACGGTTGACTTTCTTAGGTCTAGCGTTTAGCGTCTTCATTAAGTTCCTACGTCTCTTGGGTCCCCTGGGCGACCTTATAGTTCTGCTCCAAAGAGGAGGTCGCGAGGAGAGAATGGCAGCCAATGTCTTTTACCTAATCCCGAGTGAAGAGTTTCTGGGACAATGCGGGAAGCCTCAAAGAGGACCAAAGTGAAGACACACACACACTGGCATCCAAGCCTCTTGGGGAAGGAGGACTACACGTGCTGTGGAACTGTAGTGACTGTTGCCTTAAACTCACAGTAATGAGCTGCTAGTAATTGCTTTGTGAACTTGATGCCAGCTCCTCTTGCTAAAGAGAGAGGGGAATCAAAGACTCTCAGAATTTAGTTTGTAGCCTGGGAGGCAAAAATGGAAAACACACGAGGCGTGCTATGTAGGCTGAGGCCACGCTCCACAAACTATGCCCCTCAAGGGAGAAACACATTCCTGACTTCGGAAAACTCTATTGAGTTCTTCTGGAAACATGGAACACTACACTCAGAAGAAGGGCCTCGAGAAGGAAAGAGTCCAAATTTCTCCCAAGACACTTGAAGAATATTAGAGAGCCAGTGTTGTTCCAAATACGTAGCTTTGGTCCCAAGAGATGGCTGCACATTAATTGTTTGAGGGACTTTCCTAGTTCCATCTCAACACCTCAGAGTTTAGCTGCCTTAAGCACTCTGTTCCAAAGTTCCGTTGCAGTGGAACCCGGTCAGAAGGGCATGCATAGGCAGGTGTCTTATGCAGTACAGGTAGGTGGCTCTTTCATACATCACCAGGTCCATGTCATGAACAGAGATTTTTGGCTGAGGGAAAATGATGGAGAAATGTGTAGCAAGTTGTGAATGGTTGGAGAAAAGTGCAAGGTTTTTGGTTCCGGGGATGTATGCACAAGTATGCTCAGATCTGTTTGGCAAAGCAAAGCCTTCTCAAAGCCTTTCAGAGGGTTGGGAAAGGCCTCTTTTGCAGTGAGGAGACCTTGGTGCTCTTTAACGTTTTATTGTACTTGAGAATACCTATAGAGTCACAGTAGAGTGGGGTTCCCGGCAGCAGGTTAAAGCGATGAAAGATTGACCCTCTTGGCTCTGGAACTAAACATCTAAAGGGAAGGTCCAGTGGCCCGAAGGTAACCCTAAGTAAGCCTGTATTTCTGCTCCATACCACAGGCTTTGATGCGAGAATAGAAGCCAAGGTGTTTTACCAGCTGCCCAGTGAGTAGATTCCAGACTATCCAGGCGTTGTCACCAACCGCCCACGTGAAGGCATCCCAGCCTTTTAGGGAAGCAGGTCTATCCATGCTGTGGGACTGCTGCCAACCTTATCCTAAACTCCTCTTTATGTGCTTTTAGGAAATTTCTCCTGTGAACGTGATTCCACCTCAACTTGCTAAGGACAACAGGGAGTCACAGCCCCTCAGATGGTAATGTGTAGTCTGGGAGGACTAAGGGGAAGGAAAGGAGGCTTGATCCCTAGGCCGAGGCTGTTCTCTGCACAGTGTGCTTTTCAACGGGGATAGACACCCCTGATTCTGACACATGTAATGACTTTTGCCAGAAACGTGCAACACTGCCAGAAGAAGAATGACCTCACAGTAAGAAATGTCCTCATTTCTCAAAAGGCAAATGAAGGATGTAGGAGACACTGTGTTGGTTCCTTATACATAGTTTCTGGCCCAAAATGCGGATTCTCGTCAATTGTCAGGGACTTGTACTACTGCCATCTACACAACTCAGGAATTAGCTGCCAAAAACACCACGTTGCAAGGGTGCTTTCCAGTGAATGCTCTTCAGAAGACCTAGGAATGCAGGTGTGTCCTGTAGTACTTGTACAGGTCTCTTTGAATGGACAACAGGGCCCGTCATAAGCAGCAAATTTTCTCTCTGGTAGAATTCATGGAAATATGGCAGCAGGTGCAACATAGTTGGAAACACCTGCAACGTTTCTGGTTCCACGGAGATATACTCAACGGTGCGTAGTTCTGGGTTCCAAATCCCAAGTGGTCTCCAAGGCTTTCAGAGAGTCAGGAATGGCTTGTTTCACACTAAGCAGACCTTTTTGCCATTTCATGTTTTCTACAACCTGGGAACACCTGGAAAGGCACCCTAGAGGAGGGGATCACTGAAGCATGTCAAAACGAAAAATGGTGGACCTTCTTGGCACAGGCATTTAGCATCTACAGTAAGTTCCTACCTCTCATGTGTCCCCTGACGACATTGTACTTCTGCTCCAAACAATAGGCTGAGAAGAGACAACGGCAGCCAATGACTTTTACCTGATCCCGAGTGTAGAGTTTCTAGAACAATGCGGGAGTCCTCAAAAACCACCCATGTGAAGACACAAACACACTGGCATCAAAGCCTCTTCGGGAAGAAGAACTACACATGCTGTGGAACGGAAGCTACAGTTGCCCTAAACTCCTAGTAATGTGCTGTTAGTAATTGCTCTGGGAACTTCTTGCTAGCTCCTCTTGCTAAAGACAGTGGGGAACCACAGAATCTCAAAAGTTAGTTTGTGTCCTGTGAGTCAAAAATGGAAAACAAAAGAGGCATGCTATGTAGGCTGAGGCCACGGTCCACAAAGTATGCCTCTGAAGGGGGAAAAATATTCCTGACTCGCAAAACTCCATTGAGTTTTTCTGGAAACAGGGAACACTACCCTCAGAAGAAGGGTGTCAAGAGGGAAAGAGTCCACACTTCTCCCAAGACACTTGAAGGATATTGGAGAGCCAGTGTTGGTTCGAAGTGCGTACCTTTTGGCCCCAGGGATGGCTGCTCATTAATTGTTTGAAGGACTTTCCTACTTGCATCTCCACAACTCAGAGTTTAGCTGCCTAAAACACTCTGTTCCAAAGGGCCTTTGCAGTGGAACCCATTCTGAAGGGCATGGGAAAGCAGGTGAGTCATGCAGTACAGGTAGGTGGCTCTTTCAAACATCACCAGGTCCATGTCATGCACAGAGATTTTTCACTGAGGGACAATCATGGAGAAATGTGCAGCAAGTGGTTAATCGTTCTAGACAAGTTCAAGATTTTTGGTTGAATGGATGTATGCACAAGGTTGCTCAGTTATGTTTGGCATAGCAAAGCGGTCTCAAAGCCATTCAGAGTGCTGAGAAAGGACTCTTTCACAGTAAGAGGACCTAGGTTCTCTTTCAAGTTTTATTGTACTTGAGAATACCCAGACCGTAGAGTGCGGCTCCCAGCAGCAGTTTAAACCAATGAAAGTTCAAACCTCTTGGCTCTGGCGCTTTGCGTCTTAAGGGAAGGTCCTGTGGCCCGAGCGTTCCCCCAAATAAGCCTGTAGTTCTGCTCCAAAACAAAGGATTCGATGCAAGAATAGAAGCCAATGTTTTTTACCACCTGCCCAGTAAGGACATTCTAGGACTATCCAGGCATCATCACCAACCGCACTCATGAAGGAATCCCAGCCTTTTTGGGAATCATGTGTACCCAAGCTGGTGGACTGCTGCAACATTGTCCTAAACTCCTATTGATGGGCTTTTGATCATTGCTCCTGTGACCATGAGGCCAGCCCCACATACTAAGGACAAGAGGGAATCACAGGCCCTCAGATGATAATGTGCAGTCTGGAGACATAAGAGGATGGAAACGAGGCTTGATCCCTAGGCCGAGGCTATGCTCTACAAAGTGTGCTTTACAACGTCGAAAGACACCCCTAATTCTGAGACCGGTAATGACTTTTGCCAGAAACGTACAAAACTACCATAAGAGGAATGACCTCAGAGGGAGTAATGTCCCCGTTTCTCACAAGGCATATAAAGGTTATTGGAGACACAGTATTGGTTCCTTGTATGTAGTTCTGGGGCCAAGATATGGCTTCTCATAAGCTGTCAGGGACGTGAACTACTGCCACGTCCACACTTCAGGAATTAGCTGCCTGAAACACCATGCTGCAAGGGTGCTGTCAAGTGAATGCTGTTCAGAAGGCATAGGAAGGCAGGTGTGTCCTGTAGTACTGGTACAGGTCTCTTTCAAACGACACCAGAGCCCGTCATGCACAGTGATTGTTTTTTTCTGGCAGAACTTATGCACAAATGAGAAGCAGGTGCAACGTAGTTGGAGACAGCTGCAATATTTCTGGTTTCACGAAGATACGCTCAACAATGCTCAGTTCTGTGTTCCAAACCCAAGTGCTCTCCAAGGCTTTCAGAGATTAGGGAATGGCTTCCTTCAAGCTAAGCGGACCTTTGTGCCATGTCATGATTTCTAGAAACTGGGAACACCTGGAGAGGCACCCTAGAGGAGCGGATCAGTGCAGGAGGTTGAACCGAAAAATGCTGACCTTCCTGGCTCAGGCGTTTAGCGTCTACAGTAAGTTCCAACTCTCATGTGTCCTCTAGGCGATCTTGGAGTTCTGCTCCAAAAAGGAGACCATGAGGAGAGAACTGCAGTCAATGCCTTTTACCTGATCACTCGTGAAGAGTTTCTGTGACAATGTGGGAGTCCTCAAAAACCACGCACTTGAAGACACACAGACAATGACTCAGGCTGTGGAATTGAAGTGACTGTTGCCATAAATGCCTAATAATGTGATGTTAGTAATTGCTCTGTAAATTTCATGCCAGCTCCTCTTGCTAAAGACAGGGGAGATAAAAGGTTCTTAGAATTTAGATCGTAAAGAGGGAGGCAAATATGGAAAACAAATGAGGAGGGCTTGGTAGGCTGAGGTCACTTTCCGCAAAGTATGCCTCTCAAGGGATAAACACATTCCTGAATTTGGAGAACTCTATTGAGTTTTTCTAGAAACAGGGAACACTACCATCTGAGGAAGGACCTCGAGAGGGAAAGAGTCCATATTTGTCCCAAGACACTTGAAGGATATTGGAGACCCAGTGTTGGTTCTAAAGTACGTAGCTTTGGGCCAAAGGAATGAGTGCTATTGTTTGAGGGACTTTCCTAGTTCCATCCACACTCCTCAGAGTTTAGCTGCCTAAAGCACTCAACTCCAAAGGTCCTTTGCAGTGGAACCCGTTCAGAAGGGCATGGGAATGCAGGTGTCTCATGCAGTACAGGTAGATAGCTCTTTCAACCATCAGCAGGTCAAATTTATGTATAGAATTTTTCTCTGAGGAAAACTCATGGAGAAATGAGCCGCAGGCTATGAATAGTTGGAGACAATGCAAGACTTTTGCTACCACGGATGTATGTACAAGTATTCTCAGTTATGTTTGGCAAAGCAAACGCGATCTTATACACTTTCACAGTGTCAGGAAAGGCCTCTTTCGCAGTAATGGCACTATGGTGCTCTTTAAGGTTTTATTGTACTTGAAAATACCAAGAGAGTCACCCTAGAGTCAGGTTCTCTGTAGCAGGTTAAACCAATGAAATTTCAACTCTCTTGGCTCTGGCCCTTACCATCTTAAGGGAAGGTCAAGTTACCCGAGGGTTCCCTAAGTAAGACTCTATTTCTGCTCCACACCACAGACTTCGACACTAGAATAGAAGCCTAGGTGTTTTACCAGCTGCCCAGTGAGGAGATTAAATTACTATCAAGGCGTCGTCACCCACGGCCCTCGTGAAGTCATCCCAGGGTTTGGGGGAAGCATGTCTACTCCTGCTGTGGAACTGCTGCCACCCTTGTACTAAATTACTGTTGATGGTTTGGGCAAATGCTCCAGTAAACGTGATGCCAGCTCCACTTGCTAAGGACAACAGGGTGTCACAGGTCCTAGACTGTAATGTGTTGTCCTACAGGGCTAAGGGTTGGGAAACGAGGCCTGATCACTTGGTCTAGGCTATGTTCTGCAAAGTGTGCTTTTTAATGGGGAAAGACACCCTTGTTTCCGAGACCTGTATCTCATTTGCCAGAAACGTACAACACTACCATGAGAGGAATGACACCACAGAGAAAAATGTCCCCGTTTCTCCCAAGGCACATGAAAGATATAGGAGCCAGATTGTTGGTTCGTTGCACATAATTTTGGCCGCAAGATATGGCTTCTCGTAAATTGTCAGGGAGTGGTATTACTGCCATCCCTACACCTCAGAAATTAGCTGCCTCAAACCCCATGTTTCAAGGGTGCTTTAAAGTGAATGCTGTTCAGGAGGCATAGAAAGGCACGTGTCCTGCAGTACTGGTAGAGGTCTCTTTCAACCAAAACTAGGGCCCATCATGTACAGTGATTTTTCTCTTTGACAGAATTCATGGAGTAATGTGTAGCAAGTGGAACAGAGTTGGAGACAGCTGCAAGGTTTCTGGTTCCACAGAGATACGCTCAATCGTGCTCAGTGTTGTGTTCCGAAGCTAAAGAGGTCTGAAAGGCTTTCACAGAGTGGGGAATGGCTTTTTTCCCACAAAGCAGACCTTTGTGCCATTTCATGTTTTCTACTACCTGGGAACAACTGGAGAGGCACACTAGAGTAGGGGTTCCCTGCAGCAGGTCGGACTGAAAAACGGTTGACCTTCTTGGCTCTATCTTTTAGCATCTTCATTACCTTCCGACTTCTCAAGTGTCCCATGGGCCACCTTCTATTTCTTCTACAAACAGGAGGCAGAAGGAGAGAATGGCATCCAATGTCTTTTACCTGATCCTGTGTGAATAGTTTCAGGGACAATGCGGGAGTCCTCAAAAACCACCCACGTGGTAAAACACACACACCAGCATCCAAGACACTTCGGGAAGGAGGACTACGCATGCTGTGGAACGGTAGCGAATGTTGCCCTAAACTCCTAGTAATGAGGTGTTAGTAATTGATCTGTGAATATGATGACAGTTCCTCTGGCTAAAGACAGGGATGAATCAAAGGCTCTCAAAAGTGAGTTTGTAGACTGGGAGTAAAATAGGGACAACACAAGATGTGTGCTATGTAGGTTGAGGCAACGCTCTGCAAAGTATGTCTCTCAAGGGGGAAACACTTCTCAAAATTTGGAAAATTCTATTGAGGTGTTCTGGAACCAGGGAACACTACTTTAATAGGAAGGGCCTCAAGAGAGAAATAGTCCACATTTCTCCAAAGAAACTTAAAGGATATTGGGGACCCAGTGTTGGTTCCAAGTACGGAGATTTGAGTCCACGGGACAGCTGCTCATTAATTGTTTGACGGACTTTCCTACTTCCATCTCCACACGTCAGATTTTAGCTGTCTTAAGCACTCTGTTCCAAAGGTCCTTTGCATTGGAAAACTTTCAGAAGGGCATGGGAAGGCTGGTGCCTCATGCAGTCAGGAAGTGGGCTCTTTCAAACATCACCAGGTCAATGTCATGCACAGAGATTTTTCTCTGAGGGACACTTATGGAGAAATGCTCGGCAGGGAGTGAATGGTTGGAGACAAGTGCACGATTTTTGGTTCCGCGTATGTATGCACAAGTATGCTCAGATCGGTTTGACAAAGCAAAGGCAGTCTCAAAGCCTTTCAGGGTGTCGAGAAAGGCCTCTTTAGCCTTAACTGCACCTTGGTGCTCTTTAAGTTTTTATTGTACTTGAGAATACCTAGAGAGTCAACATAAAGTATGGTTCCCAGCAGCATGTTAAACTGATGAAATTTTGACGCTCTTGGCTCAGGCGCTTAGTGTCCTAAGGGAAAGTCCTGTGGCCCGCGGGTTCCCCTAAGATAGACTGTAGTTCTGCTCTATGCTACATATTTCAACATGAGAATAGAAGCCAAGATCTTTTACCAGATGCCGAGGGACTACATTCTACTACTATCCAGGCGTCGTCAACCACCACCCTAGTGAAGGCATGCTAGCCTTTCGGGAGCAGGTCTACTCATGCTATGGGACTGCTGCCACACTTGTCCTAATCTATTGCTGGGCTTTTATTCATTGCTCCTGTGACCATGAGGCCAGTTCCTCTTGCTAAGGACAAGAGGGAATTCCAGGCCCTGAGACAGTAATGTGCAGTCTGGAGACCTAACTGGATGGAAATGAGGTTTGATCCCTAGTCTGAGGTTATGCTCTGCAAAGTGTGCTTTACAACGGGGAAAGACACCACAATTTCTGAGACCTGTAATGACTTTTGCCAGAAACGTACAAAACTACCATAAGAGGAATGACCTCACAGAGAGAAATGTTCCCGTTTCTCACAAGGCACATAAAGGTTATTGGAGACACAGTGTTGGTTCCTTGTATGTAGTCTCGGTGCCAAGATACAGCTTCTCATAAATTGTCAGGGACGTGTACTACTGCCATCTACACACTTCAGGAATTAGCTGCCTGAAATACCATGTTTCAAGGGTGCTTTCAAGTGAATGCTGTTCAGAAGGCATAGGAAGGCAGGTGTGTCCTGTAGTACTGGTACAGGTATCCTTCAACTACACCAGAGCCCTTCATCCACAGTAAATTTTTTCCCAGGCAGAACTTATAGATAAATGAGCAGCAGGTGCAACATAGTTTGAGACACCTGTAATATTTCTGGTTTCACAGAGATATGCTCAACAGTGCTCATTACTGTGTTCCAAAGCCCAAGTGGTCTCCAAGGTTTCAGAGAGTAGGGAAGGTCTTCTTTCATGCTACACGGACCTTTGTGCCGTGTCATGTTTTCTAGAACGTGTGAACACCTGGATAGGCACCTTAGAGGAGGGGAACATTGCAGCATGTTGAACCGAAAAACGGTTGACTTTCTTGGCTCGGGCGTTCAGCGTCTACAGTAAGTTCCAAGTCTCATGTGTCCTCTGGGCGAACTTGGAGTTCCGCTCCAAAATGGAGGCCATGAGGAGAGAATGGCAGCCAATGCCTTTTACCTGACACAGAGTGAAGAGTTTCTGTGACAATGAGTTAGTCCTCAAAACCCACCCACCTAAAGACACACACACACTGGCATCCAAGCCTCCTCGGGAAGGAGAACTACTCATGCTGTGGAATTGAAGTGACTGTTGCCTAAAACGCCTAGTAATGAACTATTAGTAATTGATCTGTGAACTTGATGCCAGCTCCTCTTTCTAAGGTCAGGGGAGATCAAATCTTCTTAGAGGCTAGTTAGTAACCTGGGAGGCAATTATGGAAAACACATGAGGTGTGCTTCGTTGGCTGAGGTCACTCTCAGCAAAGTATGTCTCTGAAGGGAGAAACATATTCCTGACTTTGGAAAACTCGATTGAGTTTCTCTGGAAACAGGGAACACTACCATCTGAGGAAGGGACTTGAGAGGGCAAAAGTCCACATTTGTCCCAAGACACATGAAGGATATTGGAGACCCAGTGTTGGTTCCAAGTACGTAGATTTGGGCCCAAGGAACTTGTGCTCATTAATTGTTTGAGGGACCTTCCCAGTTCCATCTGCCCACCTCATAGTTTACCTGCCTTAAGCACTCTATTACAAAGGTCCTTTGCGGTGGAACCTATTCAGAAGGACATGGCAATGCATGTGTCTGATGCAGCACAGGTAGGTAGCTCTTTCAACCATCAGCAGGTCAATTTCGTGCACAGAGATTATTCTCTGAGGAAAAGTCATGGAGAACTGAGCCACAGACTGTGAATGGTTTGAGACAATGCAAGATTTTTGCTTCCACAGATGTATGCACAAGTATTCTCAGTTGTGTTTGGCAAAGCAAAAGCGATCTCATACACTTTCAGAGTGTCAGGAAAGTCCTATTTCGCAGTAATAGCAGCATGGTGCTCTTTCATGTTTTATTGTACTTGAGAATACCTAGCGAGTCACCATAGAGTCGGGTTCCCTGCAGCAGGTTAAACGAAGATAATTTCAACCCGCCTGGCTCTGGCCCTCAGCTTCTTAAGAGAAGGTCCAGTGACCCAAGGGTTCCCTATGTACAACTCTAGTTATGCCCCACACCACAAACTTCGACGCGAGAATCGAAGCCAAGGTGTTTTACCAGCTGTCCAGTGAGGAGATTAAATTACTGTCAAGGTGTTGTCACCCACCGCCCTCGTGAAGTCATCCCAGCGTTTTTGGGATGTAGGTCTACTCCTGCTGTGGGACTGCTGCCACCCTTGTCCTATACTCTTGTTGCTGGTTTTGGTAAATGCTCCAGTAAACGAGATGCCAGCTCCATTTGCTAAGGAAAACAGGGTATCAGAGGCTCTAGACTGTAATTTGTTGTCCTACAGGGCTAAGGGTTGGGAAACGAGGCTTGATCCCTAGGCCGAGGCTATGATCTTCAAAGTGTGCTTTTAAATGGAGAAAAACACCTTTTTTGCAAGACCTGTAATGTCTTTTGCCAGAAACGTACAACACTAGCATAAGAGGAATGACCCCACACAGAAAAATGTCTCCGTTTCTCACAAGGCACATGAAGGATATAGGAGCCAGAGTGTTGGTTCCTTGTACATAATTTTTGCCTGAAGATGCGGCTTCTTGTAAATTGTCAGGGAATTGTACTACTGCCATCTCCACTCCTCAGAAATTAGCTGCCTCAAACACCATGATTGAAGGGTGCTTTAAAGTAAATGCTCTTCAGAAGGCATAGAAAGGCAGGTGTGTCCTGCAGTACTGGTAGTGGTCTCTTTCAAACGAAACCAATGTCCATCATGTACAGTGATATTTCTCTCTGACAGAACTCATGGAAAAATGTGCAGCAGGTGGAACATAGTTGGAGACAGATTCAGTGTTTTTAGTTCCAGGGAGATACGCTCACCGTGCTCAGTTTTCTGTTCCGAAGCCAAAGAGGTCTGCAAGGATTTCAAAGAGTCGGGAATGGCTTGTTTCCGGCTACGCAGACCTGTGTGCCATTTCATCTTTTCTACTACCAGGAAACACCTGGAGAGCCGCCGTAGAATAGGGATTCCCTGCTGCAAGTCGGACCGGAAAACTGTTGACCTTCTTGGCTCTACCATTTAGCATCTTTAGTAACTTCTTACCCCTCATGCGTCCCGTGGGCCAACTTGTATTTCTTCTCCAAACAGGAGGCCAGGAGGAGAGAATGGCAGCCAATGTCTTTTACCTGATCCTGCGTGAATATTTCAGGGACAATGCAGGAGTCCTCAAAAAACCACCCACGTGGTAAAACACATACAACAGCAACCAAGACTCTTTGGGAAGGAGGACTACACAAGCTATGGAATCGTAGCGATTGTTGCCCTAAACTCCCAGCAATGAGCTGTTAGTAATTGCTTTGTGAACTTGATCACAGATCCTCTGGTTAAACACAGGGGTGAATCAAAAGCTCTCAGAAGTGAGTTAGTAGCCTGGGAGTTAAACAGGGACAACACACGAGCTGTGCTATGTAGCTTGAGGCAACACTCCACAACGTATGCCTCTCAAGGGGGAAACACATTCCTGAATTTGGAAAATTCTATTGAGTTGTTCTGGAACCAGGGAACACTACCCTAAAAGGAAGGGCCTCGAGAGAGAAAGAGTCCACATTTCTCCCAAGACACTTAAAGGGTATTGGGGATATAGTGTTGGTTCGAAGTACGTAGCTTTGGGTCCATGGGAGGGCTGCTTATTAATTGTTTGAGGGACTTTCCTACTCCATTACCAAACCTCAGAGTTTAGCCGTCTTAAGCACTCTGTTCCAAATGTCCTTTGCAGTGGAAATCTTTCAGAAGGGAATGGGAAGGCCGGTGCCTATTGTAGTGCAGGTAGGGGGCTCATTCAAACACAACCAGGTCAATGTCATGCACACACATTTTTCTCTGAGGGAGACTTATGGAGAAATGTACAGCAGACCGAGAATGGTTGGAGACAAGTGTAAGATTTTTGGTTCCACTTATGTATGCTCAAGTATGCTCAGTTCTGTTTGGCAAAGCAAAGGCTATCTCAAAGACTTTCAGGGTGTCGGGAAAGGCCTCTTTTGCAATAACTGCACCTTGGTGCTCTATAAGTTTTATTGTACTTGAGAATACCTAGAGATTAACCATATAGAATGTTTCCCAGCAACCTGTTAAACCAATGAAATTTCGACACTCTTGGCTCTGGCGCTTTGTGACTTAAGGGAAGGCCCTGTGGCCCAACGGGTTCCCCTAAGATAGAATATAGTTCTGCTCTATGCCACATGCTTCAACGTGAGAATAGAAGCCAAGGTCTTTTACCAGATGCCTAGGGAGTAGATTCTAGGACTATCCAGGTGTCATCACCAACCACCCTATTGAAGGCATCCTAGCTTTTCCGGAGCAGGTCTACTCATGCTACAGGTCTGCTGTCACACTTGTACTAATCTCCTATAGATGGGCTTTTGGTCCTTGCTCCTGTGACAGTGAGGCCAGCTCCACTTGCTAAGGGCAAGAGGGAATCACAGGCCCTCAGACGGTAATGTGCAGTCTGGAGACCTATGTGGATTGTAACGAGGCTTGATACCTAGTCCGAGGCTATGCTCTACATAGTGTGCTTTACAACGGGGAAAAACACCCCTATTTCCAAGAACTGTAATGACTTTTGCCAGAAACATACAAAACTACCATAGGAGGAATGAACTCACAGAGAGAAATGTCCCCGTTTCTCCCAAGGCACCTAAAGTTTTTTGGAGACACAGTGTTCATTCCTTGTATGGAGTTTCAGTGCCAAGATGTGGTTTCTCGTAAACTGTCAGGGACGTGTACTACTGCCATCTCCACACTTCAGGAATTAGCTGCCTGAAATACCATGTTGCAAGGGTGCTTTCAAATGAATGCTGTTCAGAAGGCATAGGAAGGCATGTGTGTCCTATAGTACTGGTACAGTTCTCTTTCAACTGACACCAGAGCCCGTCATGCACAGTGATGTTTTTTGTCTGGCAGTACTTATGCAAAAATGAGCAGCATGTGCAACATAGTTGGAGACAGCTGCAATATTTCTGGTTTCACAGAGATACGCTCAATGGTGCTCAGTTCTGTGTTCCAAATCCCAAGTGGTCTCCAAGACATTCAGAGAGTAAGGAATGGCTTCTTTCAAGCTAAGCGGACCTTTGTGCCATGTCATGTTTTCTTTAACCTGGGAACACCTGGAGAGGCACCCTAAAGGAGCGGATCACTGCAAGAGAGGACATCGAAAAATGGTTGACCTTCTTGGCTCTGGCGTTTATCGTCTACAGTAAGTTCCAACACTCGTGTGTCGTCTGGGCGACCTTGGAGTTCCACTCCAAAAAGGAGGCCATGAGGAGAGATTGGCAGCCAAGGCCTTTTAACTGATCCCGAGTGACGATTTTCTCTGACAATGCGGGAGTCGTCCAAAACCACTCACATGAAGACACACGCACATTGGCATCCAAGCCTCCTTGGGAAAGAGAACTACCATCTAAGGAAGGGCCTTGAGAGGGAAAGAGTCCACATTTGTCCCAAGACACTTTAAGGATATTGGAGACCCAGTATTCGTTCCAAGTACATAGTTTTGGGCCCAAGGAACGAGGGCGCATTAATTGTTTGAGCGACATTCCTAGTTCCATCTCCACACCTCAGAGTTTAGCTGCATTAAGCACTCTATTCCAAAGGTCCTTTGCAGTGGAACCCTTTCAGAAGGGCATGGGAAAGCAGGTGCGTCATGTAGTACAGGTAGGTAGCTCTTTCAACCATCAGCAGGTAAATTTCATGCACAGAGATTTTTCTCTGAGGATAACTCATGGAGAAATGAGCCACAGGCTGTGAAATGTTGGAGACAATGCAAGATTTTTGCTTCCATGGATGTATGAAGAAGTATTCACAGTTATGTTTGACAAAGCAAAGGCGTTCTGATACACTTTCAGAGTCTCGGTGACATTTTGCAGTAATGTCACCATGGTGCTTTTTCAGGTTTTATTGTAGTTGAGAATACCTAGAGAGTCACTGTAGAGTCAGATTCCCTGCAACAGGGTAAACCAATGAAATTTCAACCCTCTTGACTCTGGCCCTTGGCGTCTTAAGGGAAGTTCCAGTGACCCGAGTGTTCCCTAAGTAAGACTCTAGTTCTTCTCCACACCACATACTTCAACACGAGAATAGAAGCCATGTTGTTTTGCCAGCTGCCCAGTGAGGAGATTAAATTACTATCAAAGCATCTTCCCCACTGCCCTTGTGAAGTCATCCCAGCGTTTTTGGAAAGCAGGTCTACTCCTGCTGCGGGGTTGCTGCCACCCTTGTCCTAAACTCCTGTTGCTAGTTTTGGTATATGCTCCAGTAAACGTGATGCCAACTCCCCTTGCTAAGGCAAACAGGGTATCACAGGCTCTAGACTGTAATGTGTTGTCCTGGAGGGCTAAGGGTTGGGAAACGAGGCTTGATCCCTAGGCTGAGACTATGTTCTGCAAAGTGTGCTTTTCAATGGGGAAAGACACCCTTGTTTCCGAAACCTGTAATGTCTTTTGCCAGAAACGTACAACATTACCATGAGAGGAATGACCACAGAGAGAAAAATGTCACCGTTTCTCCCAAGGCACATGAAGGATATAGGAGCCAGAGTGTCGGTTCCTTGTACATAATTTTGGCCCGAAGATGCGGCTTCTCATAAATTGTCAGGGAGTTGTGCTACTGCCATCTCCACTCCTCAGAAATTAGCTCCCTCAAACACCATGTTTCAAGGGTGCTTTAAAGTGAATGCTGTTCAGAAGGCATAGAAAGACAGGTGTGTCCTGCAGTACTGGTAGAGGTCTCTTTCAGACGAAACCAGGGCCCATCATGAACAGTGACTTTTCTCTCTTACAGAACTCATGGAAAAATGTGCAGCAGGTAGAACATAGTTAGAGACAATTGCAAGGTTTCTAGTTCCAAGGAGATACGCTCAACCGTGCTCAGTTTTCTGTTCTGAAGCCAAAGAGGTCTGCAAGGCTTTCAAAGAGTGGGGAACGACTTATTTCCCGCTAAGCAGACTTTTGTGCTGTTTCATGTTTTCTACTGCCTGGGATCACCTGCAGAAGCACCCTAGGGTAGGGGTTTACTGCCGCAGGTCGGACCGAAATACGGTTGACCTTCTTGGCTCTAGCATTTAGCAACTTCAGTAACTTCCTAAGTCTCATGTGACCCGTGGGCCACCTTCCATTTCTTCTCCAAACAAGAGGCCAGGAGGAGAGAATGGCAGCCAATGTATTTTACCTGATCCTGCATGAATAGTTTCAGGGACAATGCAGGAGTCCTCAAAAAACCACCCACGTTGTAAAACACACACACCAGCATACAAGACTCTTTGGGAGGGAGGGCTACGCATGTTTTGGAACTGTAGCGACTGTTGCCCTAACCTACTAGTAATGAGCTGTTAGTAATTGCTTTGAGAACTTGATGACAGGTTATCTGGCTAAAGACAGGGGTGAATCAAAGGCTCTCCAAAGGGAATTTGTAGCCTGTGATTCAAACAGGGACAACACACGAAGTGTGTTATGTAGGCTGAGGCAACCCTCCGCAAACTATTCCTCTCAAGGGGGAAAGACATTATGAATTTGGAAAATTCTATTGAGTTGTTCTGGAACCAGGGAACACTAACCTAAGAGGAAGGTCCTCGAGAGAGAAAGAGTCGACATTTCTCCCAAGTCATGTAAAGGATATTGGGGACCAAGTGTTGGTTCCAAGTACGTAGATTTGGGTACATGAGATGGCTGCTCATTAATTGTTTGAGGGACTTTTCTACTTCCATCTCCGCACCTCAAAGTTTAGATTTCTTAAGCACTCTGTTCCAAAGGTCCTTTGCAGTGGAAAACTTTCAGAAGGGCATGGGAAGGCCGGTGCCTCATGCAGTGCAGGTAGGGGGCTCTTTCAAACATCAGCAGGTCAATTTCATGCACAGAGATTTTTCTCTAAGGAAGACTCATGGAGAAATGAGCCTCAGGCTGTGAATTGTTGGAGACAATGCAATAATTTTGCTTCCACGGATGTATGTGCAAGTATTCTCAGTTATGTTTGGCAAAGCAAAAGCGATCTCATCCACTTTCAGATTGTCAGGATAGGCGTCTTTGCAGTAACTGCACCTTGGTGCTCTACAAGTTTTTATTGTACTTGAGAATACCTAGAGAGTCACCATAGAGTATGGTTCCCAGAAGCAGATTAAATAGATGAAATTTCGACGCTCTTGTCTCTGGTGCTTCGTGTGTTAAGGGATGCTCCTGTAGCCCACGGATTCCCCTAAGAATAGTAGTTCTGCTCTACGCCACAGTCTTCAACATGAGAATAGAAGGCAAGGTCTTTTACCAGATGCCTAGGGAGTAGATTCTACGACTATCCAGGTGTCTTCACCCACCACCTTAATGAAGGCATCCTAGACTTTCTGGAGCAGGTTTACTCATGCTACGGGACTGCTGTCCCATTTGTCCTAATCTCCTATAGATGGGCTTTTGGTCATTGCTCCTGTTACAGTGAGACCAGCTCCACTTTCTAGGGACCAGAGGGAATCACAGGCCATCAGACGGTATTGTGCAGTCTGGAGACCTAAGTGGATGGAAAAGAGGCTTGATACTTAGTCCGAGGCTATGCTCTACAAATTGTGCTTTACCTCGGGGAAAGACATCCCAAATTCTGAAACCTGTACTGACTTTTGCCAGAAACTTACAAAACTACCATGAGAGGAATGACCTCACAGAGAGAAATGTCCCCGTTTCTCACAAGGCACATAAAGGTTATTGAAGACACAGTGTTGGTTCCTTGTTTGAAGTTTCGGTGCCAAGATGCGGCTTCTCATAAATTGTCAGGGACGTGTACTACTGCCATCTCCACACTTCAGGAATTAGCTGCCTGAAACACCATGCTGCAAGGGTGCTTTCAAATGAATGCTTTTCAGAAGGCATAGGAAGGCATGTGTGTCCTATAGTACTGGTACAGGTCTTTTTCAACTAACACCAGAGCCCGTTATGCACAGTGATTTTTGTTTCTGGCAGAACTTATGGAAAAATGAGCAGCATGTGCAACAGAGTTGGAGACAGCTGCAATATTTCTGGTTTCACAGAGATATGCACAATGGTGCTCAGTTCTGTGTTCCAAATCCCAAGTGGTCGCCAAAGCTTTCAGAGTGTAGTGAATGGCTTCTTTCAAGCTAAGTGGACCTTTGTGACATGTCATGTTTTCTAGAACATGGGAACACCTGGAGCAGCACGCTAGAGGAGGGGATCACTGCAGCAAGTCGATCCGAAAAACTGTTGACCTTTTGGGCTCTGGCGTTTAACATCTATAGTAAGTTCCAACACCCATGTGTCCTCTGGGCGACCTTGGGGTTCCACTACAAAAAGGAGGCAGTTAGGAGAGAATGGCAGGCAATGCCTTTTTTCTGATTCCGAGTGAAGAGTTTCTGTGATAATGAGTGAGTCCTCAAAAATCACCCACCTGAAGACACACACACACACTGGCATCCAAGCCTCCTCGGAAAGAAGAAATACTCATGCTGTAGAATTCAAGTGTCTGTTGCCGTAAACGCCTATTTATGAGCTTTTAGTAATTGCTCTGTGAACTTGATAGCCACTCCTCTTGCTAAAGACAGGGGGAGATCAAAGGTTCTTGGAAGCTAGTTAGTAACCGTGCAGGCAAATATGGAAACACACAAGGCGTGCATGGTAGGCTGAAGTCACTCTCCACAAAGTATGCCTCTCAAGGGAGAAACAAATTCCTGACTTCAGAAAACTCTATTGAGTTGTTCTGGAAACAGATAACACTATCATCTGAGGAAGGGCCTTGAGAGAGAAAGAGTCCACATTTGTCCCAAGAAACTTGAAGGTTATTGGAGACCCAGTGTTGATTCCAAGTATGTAACTTCGGGCCCAAGGAATGAGTGATGATTAATTGTTTGAGGGACATTCCTAGTTCCATCTCCACAACTCAGAGTTTAGCTGCCTTAAGCACTCTATTCCAAAAGTCCTATGCTGTGGAACCCGTTCAGAAGGGCATGGGAATGCAGGTGTGTCATGCAATGAAGGTAGGTAGCTCTTTCAACCATCAGCAGGTCAATTTTATGCACAGAGATATTTCTCTGAGGAAAACTCATGGAGGAATGAGCCTCAGGCTGTGAATGTTTGGAGACAATGCAAGATTTTTGCTTCCACGGATGTATGCACAAGTATTCTCAGTTATGTTTGTCAAAGCAAAAGTGATCTCATACACTTTCAGAGTGTCGGGAAAGGCCTCTTTTTCAGTAATGGCACCATGGTGTTCTTTCAGGTTATATTGTACTTGAGAATACCTAGAGAGTCACTGTAGAGTCCGGTTCCCTGCAGCAGCTTAAACCGATGAAATTTCTACCCTCTTGGCTCTGGCCCTTAGCATCTGAAGGGAATGTCCAGTGACCCGAGCATTCCCTAATTAATACTCTATTTCTGCTCCACACCACAGACTTCGACGGGAGAATAGAAGCCAAGGTGTTTTATCAGCTACCCAGTGACGACATTAAATTACTATCAAAGCGTCTTCCCCACCGTCCTTGTGGAGTCATCCCAGCGTTTTCGGGAAGCAGGTCTACTCCTGCTGCGGGACTGCTGCCACCCTTGTCCTAAACTCCTGTTTATGGTTTTGGTAAATGCTCCAGTAAACGTGATGCCAGCTCCACTTGGTAAGGACAACAGGGTATCACAGGCTCTATATTGTAATTTGTTGTCCAGGAGGGCTAAGTGTTGGGAAACGAGGTTTGAAACCTAGGCCAAGGCTATCATCTGCAAAGTGTGCTTTTCAATGGGGAATGACACCCTTGTTTCGGAGACCTGTAATGTGTTTTGCCAGATACGTAAAACACTACCGTAAGAGGAATGACCCAACAGACAAAAACATCCCCATTTCTCACAAGGCACATGAAAGATATAGGAGCCAGTGTGTTGGTTCCTGGTACATAATTTTGGCCCCAAGACATGGCTTCTCATAAATTGTCAGGGAGTGGTACTACTGCCATCTACACTCCTCATAAATTAGGTGCCTCGAGCACCGTGTTTCGAGGGTGCTTTAAAGTGAATGCTGTTCAGAAGGCATAGAAAGGCAGGTGTCTCCTGCAGTAATGGTAGAGTTCTCTTTCAACCAAAAACAGGGCCCATCTTATACAGTGATTTTTCTTTCTGACAGAACTCATGGAGTAATGTGTAGCAGGTGGAACAAAGTTGGAGAGAGTTGAAAGTTTTCTGCTTCCATGGAGGTACGCTCAACCGTGCTCAGTTTTATGTTCCAAAGCCAAAGAGGTCTGCAAGGCTTTCAAAGAGTGGGGAATGACTTGTTTCCCACTAAGCAGACCTTTGTGCCATTTCATGTTTTCTACTACCTGGGAACACCTGGAGAGGTATCCTAGAATAGGGGTTCCCTGCCGCAGGTTGAACTGAAAAACGGTTGGCTATCTTGGCTCTAGCACTTAGCATTTTCAGTAACTTCCTACCTCTCATGGGTCGCATGAGCCACCTTCTATTTTTTCTCCAAACAGGAGGCTGGGAGGAGAGAATGGCAGCCAATGTCTATTACCTGATCCTGCGTGAATAGATTCAGGGACAATACGGGCCTCCTCAAAAACCAGCCACATGGTAAAACACACACACCAGCATCCAACACTCTTCGGGAAGGTGGACTACACATGCTGTGGAACTGTAGCAATTGTTGCCCTAAACTCCTAGTGATGAGCTGTTAGTAATTGTTTTGTGAACTTGATGAAAGGTCCTCTGTCTAAAGACAGGGGTGAATCAAAGTCTCTCTGAATTGAGTTTGTAGCCTGGGAGTCAAATAGGGACAACACAAGAGGTGTGCTATATAGACTGAGGCAATGCTCCACAAGGTATGTCTCTCAAGGGGGAAACACATTCCTGAATTTCAAAAATTCTATTTAGTTGTTCTGGAAGCAGGGAACACTACCCAAAGAGGAAGGGCCTCGAGAGAGAAAGAGACCACATTTATCCCAAGACACAAAAAAGTTATTGGAGACCCAGTGTTGGTTTCAAGTACGTAGCTTTTGGTTCACAGGAAGGCTGCTCATTAATTGTTTGAGGGACTTTTCTACTTCCATCTCCACACCTCAGAGTTTAGCTGTCTTAAGCACTCTGTTCCAAAAGTCCTTTGCAGTGGAACTCATTCAGAAGGGCATGGGAATGCAGGTGTGTCTTGCAGTACATGTAGGTGGCTCTTTCAACCATCAGCAGGTCAATTTCATGCAAAGAGATTTTCTCTAAGGAAAACTCATGGAGAAATGAGCCGCAGGCTGTGAATGGTTGGCAACTATGCAAGGTTTTTGCCTCCATGGATGTATACACAAGTATTCTCAGTTATGTTTGGCAAAACAAAAGCAATCTCATACACTTTCATAGTGTCGGGAAAGGCCTCTTTCTCAGTAATGGCACCATTGGGCTCTTTCAGGTTTTATTGTAGTTGAGAATACTCTGAGAGTCGCGGTAGATTCGGGTTCCCTGCAGCCGGTTAAACTGATGAAATTTCAACCCTCTTGACTCTGGCCCTTAGTGTCTTAAGGGAAGTTCCAGTGACCCGAGTGTTCCCTAAGTAAGACTCTAGTTCTGCTCTGCACCACAGACTCCGACGCGAGAATAGAAGACAAGGTGTTTTACCAATTGCCCAGTGAGGAGATTAAATTACTATCAAGGCATCATCACTCACAGCCCTTGTTGAAGCAAGTCTACTCCAACTGCAGGACTACTGCCACCCTTGTCCTAAACTCCTGTTGATGGTTTTGGTAAATGCTCCAGTAAACGTGATGCCAGCTCCACTTCTAAGGACAACAGGGTATCACAGGCTCTAGACTGCAATGTTTTGACCTGGAGGGCTAAGTGTTGGGAAAAGAGGCTTGATCCTTAGGCTGAGGCTATGCTCTGCAAAGCGTGCTTTTCAATGGGGAAATGTACCCTTGTTTCCGAGACCCATAATGTCTTTTGCCAGAAACGTACAACTCTACCAAAAGTGGAATAACCCCACAGTGAAAAATGTCCCCTTTTCACAAGGCACATGAAGGATATAGGAACCAGAGTGTTGGTTCCTTGTACGCAATTTTGGCCTAATGATGCATTTCCTCGTAAATTGTCAGGGAGTTGTATTACTGCCATCTCCACTCCTCAGAAATTAGCTGCCTCAAACACTGTGTTTCAAGGGTGCTTTAAAGTGAATGCTGTTCAGAAGGCATAGAAAGGCAGGTGTGTCCTGCAGTACTCATAGAGGTCTCTTTCAAATGAAACCAGGGTCCTTTATGTACATTGATTTTTCTCTCTGTCAGAACTCATGGAGAAATGTGCAGCATGTGGAACAGAGTTGGAGACTGCTGCAAGTTTTCTGGTTTCACGGAGATTCGCTCAACCGTGCTCAGTTTTGTTTTCTTAAGCAAAAGAGTTCTGCAAGGCTTTCAAAGAGTGATGAATGGCTTGTTTCCCACTAAGCAAACCTTTGTGCTGTTTCATGTTTTCTACTACCTGTGAACACCTGGACAGGCACCCTAGAGTAGGGCTTCCCTGCAGCAGGTCGAACCGAAAAATGGTTGACCTTTTGGCCCTACCGTTTCGTGTCTTCAGTAAGTTCCTACCTCTCATGTTTCCCATGGGCGACCTTGTACTTCAGCTCCAAACAGGAAGGTGCGAGGACTGGCAGCCAACGTCTTTTACCTGATCCCACATGAAGAGTTTCTGGGACAATGAGGGAGTCCTCAAAACCACCCACCTGAAGACACACACACACTGGTATCCAAGCCTCTTTAGGAAGGAGGACTACACATGCTTTGGAGCTGTAGCGATTGTTGTTCTAAACTCCTAGTAATGAGCTGTTACTAATTGCTCTGTGAATCTGATGCCAGCTCCTCTTGCTAAAGAGAGAGGGGAATCAAAGCCTCTCAGAAGTTATTTGTAGCCTGTGAGGCAAAAAGGGAAAACACAAGAGGTGTGCTACTTAGGCTGAGACCACGACTAACAATGTATGCCTCTCAAGGGGGAAACAAATTCCAAAGTTCAGAAAACTCTATTGATTTTTACTGGAACCAGGGAACACTACACTAACAGAAATGGCCTCGATAGGGAAAGAGTCCACATTTCTCTCAAGACACTTCAAGGACATTGGAGACCCAGTGTTGGTTCCACGTATGTAGCATTGGGCCCTAGAGACGGCTGCTCATTACTTGTTTGAGGGACTTTCGTACTTCCATCCCCATACCTCAGAATTTAGCTGCCTTATGCACTCTGTTCCAAAGTCCCTTTGCAGTTAAACCCCTTTAGAAGGACATGGAGGCTGGTGTCTCATGCAGTACACCTAGGTGGCTCTTTCAACCATCACCAGGTCCATGTCCTGTGCAGAGATTTTACTCTGAGAGAAACACATGGAGAAATGTGCAGCACGTGGTGAATGGCTGGAGAAAAATTCAAGATACTTGATTCCGTGGATGTACACACAAGTGTGCTCAGTTCTGTCTGGCAAAGCAAAAAGAGGTCTCAAAGCCTTTCAGAGTGCCAGGTAAGTCCTCCTTTTCAGTAACCACACCTTGGTGCTTTTTCATGATTCATCGTACTGGAGAATACCTACAGAGTCACCGTAGAGTGAGGTACCCGACAGCAGGTTAAAGCAATGAAAGTTCGACGCTCTTGGCTCTGGCTCTTAGTGTCTTAAGGGAATGTCCTGTGGCCCGAGGGTTCCCCTAATTAAGCCTGTAGTTCTTCACACAACAGACTTGGACACGAGAATAGAAGCCAAAGTCTTTTAACAGCTGCCCATTGAGGAGATTCTATGACTGTCGCAGCGTCGTGACCCACTGCCCTCGTGTAGTCATCCCAGACTTTTCGGGAAGCACATCTACTCAGGCTGTGGGGCTGCTACCACCCTTGTTCTAAACTCCTCTTGATAGGCTTTTCATAATTGCTCCTGTGAACGTGATGCCAGCTCCACTTTCTACGAACAAGTCTGTATTACAGGCCCTCAAAAGGTAATGTGTTTTCCTGGAGGCCTAAGGGGAAGGAAACGAGGCTTGATCCCTATGCCGAAGCAATCCTCTGCAAAGTGTGCTTTTCAATGGGGAATGACACCCTTCTTTCTGAGACTTGTAATGACTTTTGCCAAAAACGTGCAACACTACCATAAGTGGAATGACCTCACGGAGAGAAATGTCCCAGTTTTTCACAAGGCACATGAAATATATGAGACCCTGTGTTGGTTCCTTGCACATAGTTTCGGGGCCAAAATGCGGTTTCTCTTAAACTGTCAGAGACCTGTACTACTGCCATCTCCACAACTCGAAATTAGCTGCCTGAAACACCGTGTTGCAAGGGAGCATTCAAATAGTGCTCTTAAGAAGGCATAGGAAGGCAGGTGGGTTTTGTAGTACCAGTACAGATCTCTTTCAACCGACACCAGTGTCCATTATACACAGTGATTTTTCTCTCTGGAAGAACTCATGGAGAAATGGGCAGCAGGTGGAAAATAGTTGGAAACAGCTGCAAGACATCTGGTTCCACGGAGATACGCTCAATGGTGCTCAGTTCTGTGTTCCAAAGCCCAAGTGGTCTCCAATATTTTCAGAGAGTCAGGAATGGCTTGTTCAATGCTAAGCAGAGCTTTGTGCCGTCTCATGTTTTCTAGTACCTGGGAATACCTGGAGAGGCACACTAGAGTAGAGATTCCCTGCAGCAGGTCGAACCGAAAAACGGTTGACCTTCTTGGCTCTAGCATTTTGCATCTTCAGTAACTTCCTACCTCTCATGGGTCCCATGGTCCACCTTCTAGCTTTGCTCCAAACAGGAGTCCAGGAGTAGAGAATGACAGCAAATGTCTTTTACCTGATCCTTCGTGAAAAGTTTCAGGGACAATGTGGGAGTCTTCAAAAACCACCAACATAATGACGCACACACACCAGCATCCAGGACTCTTTGGGAATGAGGACTATGCATGCTGTGGAACTCTAATGACTGTTGCCCTAAACTCCTAGTAATGAGCTGTTAGTAATTGCTCTATGAACATGATGACAGGTCCTCTTGCTAAAGACAGGGGTGAATCAAGGCTCTCCGTCCGAATTGAGTTTGTGGCCTGGGAGTCAAATAGGGACAACACACGAGGTGTGCTATGTAGGCTGAGGCTACGCTTCGCAAAGTATGCCTCTCAAGGTGGAAACACATTCCTGAATTTGGAAAATTCTATTGAGTTGTTCTGGAGACTTAAAGAGTCCACATTTCTCCCAGGACATTTAAACGATATTGGGGCCCCAGTGTTTGTTCCAAATACCTAGGTTTAGATCCACGGGACGGCTGCTCAATAATTGTTTGAGGGAATTTCCTACTTCTATCTCCACACCTCAGAATTTAGCTGTCTTAAGCACTCTGTTCCAAAGGTCCTTTGCATTGGAACTGTTTCAGAAGGGCATGGGAGGGCAGGTGCCTCATGCAGTGCAGGTAGGGGGCTCTTTCAACCAGCACCAGGTCAATGTCATGCACAGAGATTTTTCTCTGAGGGCACCTCATGGAGAAATGTGCAGCAGGCCGTGAATGGTTGGAGGCAATTGCAAGTTTTTTTGTTCCGCATATGTATGTTCAAGTATGCTCAGTTCTGCTTGACAAAGCAAAGATGGTCTCAAAGCTTTTCAGGGTGTCGAGAAAGGCCACTTTTGCAGTAACCACACCTTGGTTCTCCTTCAAATTTTATTGTACTTGAGAATACCTAGTCTGTCATCATAGAGTGGACTTCCCTGCAGCAGGTTAAACTGATGAAAGTTCTACGCTCTTGCCTCTGGTGCGTAGCGTCTTAAGGGAAGGTCCTCCAGCCTGAGGGTTCCCCTATGTAAACCTGCAGTTCTGCTAAACACCACAGGCTTCGACAAGAGAATGGAAGCCAAGATCTTTTACCAGCTTCCCAGGGAGCAGATTCTAAGACTATCCAGGAGTCGTCACCTACCACCCTAGTGAAGGCATCCTAGCCTTTCGGGAAGCAGGTCTACTCATGCTGCGGGACTGCTGCCACACGTGTCCTAATCTCCTCTTGATGGGCTTTTGGTAATTGTTCCTGTGAACGTGATGCCAGCTCCACTTTTTAAGATCAAGAAGGAATCACAGGCACTCAGACGGTAATGTGTTTTCCTTGAGGCCAAAGGGAAAGGAAATGAGGCTTTTTCCTAGGCCGAAGCTGTGCTCTGCATAGTGTGCTTTTCAACAGGGAAAGGCATCCTTTTTCTGAGACCTTTAATGACTTTTACCAGAAACGTGCAACACTACCATAAAAGGAATGACCCCACAGGGAAAAATGTGCCCATTTCTCACAAGGCTCGTGAATGATATAGGAGACAGAGTGCTGGTTACTTGTACATAGTTTCAGACCCAAAATGCAGGTTGTCGTAAATTGTCAGGGACTTCTACTACTGCCATCTGCTCTCCTCAGAAATTAGCTGCCTGAAACACCGTGTTGCAAGGGTGCTGTCAAGTGAATGCTGTTCAGAAGGCATAGGAAGTCAGGTGTGTCCTGTAGCACTGGTACAGGTCTCTTTCAACTGACACTAGGGTCTGTCAGGCACAGTGATTTTTTGCTCTGGCAGATCTCATGTAAAAATGTGCAGCAGGTGGAACATAGTTGGAAACAGCTGCAAAATTTCTGGTTCTACAGAGATATGCTCAACGGTGCTCAGTTCTGTGTTCCAAAGCCACAGTGGTCTCCAAGATTTTTGGACAGTCGGGAATGGCTTGTTTCACAAAAATCGGACGTTTGTGCCATTTCATTTGTTCTAGTACCTTGGAACACCTGGAGAGGTACTCTAGAGTATGGGTTCCCTGCAACAGGCCTAACCAACAAACGGTTGACATTCTTGGCTCTAGCATTTAGCATCTTCAGTAAGTTCCTACCTCTCATGTGTTCCCTGGGTGAGCTGTGCTCCAAACAGGAAGACGTGAGGAGAGAATGGCAGCCAATGTATTCTACCAGATCCTGCGTGAATAGTTTCAGGGACAATGCGGGAGTCTTCAAAAACCACCCACGTGGTGAAACACACACACCAGCATTCAAGACTCTTCAGGAGGATGACTACACAGGCTCTGGAAATGTAGTGACTGTTGTCCTAAACTCCTAGTAATGAGCTGTTTGTAATTTCTCTGCAAACTTGATGCCAGAACCTCTCTAGGGACATGGGGGATTCTAAATCTCTAAGAAGTTTCTTTGTAGCCTTGGAGGCAAATATGGAAAACACACGACACATGCTACTGGAAGGGCCTTGAGAGAGAAAGAGTCCATATTTCTCCCAAGACACTTGAAGGATATTGGAGACCTTGTGTTGTTTCAAAGTACGTAGCTTTGGCATGATGGGAAACCTGCTCATTAATTGTTTGAGAGACTTTCCTACTGCCATCTCCGCACCTCACAGTTTAGCTGCTTTATGCACTCTGTTCAAAAGGTCCTTTGTAGTGGAATCCGTTCAGAAGGGCATGGGAAGGCAGGTGTCTCATGCAGTACAGGTAGGTAGCTCTTTCAAACATCAGCAGGCCAATTTCATGCACAGAGATTTTTTTCTGCGGAAAACTCGGAGAAATGTGCAGCAGGCAGTGAATGGTTGGAGACAAGTGCAAGATTTTTGGTTCTGTGAATGTATGCACGAGTATGCTCAGTTCTGTTTGAAAAAGTGAAGGTGGGTTCATACACTTTCAGACAGTTGGGAAAGGCCTCTTTCACGGTAACTGGACGTTGGTGCTCTTTCTGGTTTTACTGTACTTAAGAATCCCTAGAGAGTCACTGTTGTGGGGTTCCCTGCAGCAGGTTATACCGATGAAAGTTCAACGTTCTTGGCTCTGGCAGTTAGCGCCTAGGGGGAAAGTCCTATGGCCCGAGGGTTCCCCTAATAAGCCTGTAGTTCTACACCACAGGCTTCGTCGTGAGAATAGAAGCCCAGACCTTTTTCCAGCTACCCACAGAGGAGATTCTCAGACTATGCAAGCGTCGACACCAACCGCTCTCATGAAGGCATCGTAGCCTTTTCTGGAAGCCGGTATACTCATGTTGTGGGACTGCTGCCACACTTGTCCTAATCTCCTCTTGATGGGCTTTTGTTATTGCTCTTGGGAACGTGATACCAGCTACACTTTCTAAGGACAAGTGGGAATTACATGTGCTCTGATGGTAATGTGTTGTCCTTGAGGCCAAAGGGGAAGGAAATGAGTCTTGATCCCTAGGATGAGACTATGCTTTGCAATGTATTCTTTTCAACGTGGAAAGTCAACCCTGATTCTGACTTTTGCCAGAAACGTGCAACACTAACATAAGAGGAATGACCTCACAGAGAGAAATCTCACAGTTTCTCACATGGCACATGAAGGATATAGGAGACAGAGTGTTGGTTCCTTGTATTTAGTTTCAGGGCCAAGATGTGGCTTCTCGTAAATTGTCAGGGACTTGTACAACTACCATTTCCACTCCTCAGAAATTAGCTGCCTGTAACACCATGTTGCAAGGGTGCTTTCAAGTGAATGCTGTTCAGAAGGCTTAGGAAGGCAGGTGTTGCCTGCATAGGGTACAGGTCTCTTTAAAACAAAACCAGGGCTCATCATGCACAGTGAGTTTTCACTTGGCAGAACTCATGGAGAAATGTGCAGCAGGTGGAACATAGTTGGAGACAGCTGCAGGGTGTTTGGTTCAATGGAGATATGTTCAATGGTGCTCAGTTCTGTGTTCAAAGTCAATGTGGTCCCAAAGGCGTTCAGAAAATCGGGAATAGCTTGTTTCATGCTTAGTGGACCGTTGTACCATTTCATGATTTCTAGTATCTTGGAATACCTAGAGAGGCACCCTATAGTAGGGGTTCCCTGCATCAGGTCGAACTGAAAAACGGTGGACGTTCTTGGCTCTAGGGTTTTGCGTCTTACTAAATTCCTACCTCTCATGGGACCCCTGGGTCACCTTCTAGTTCTGCTCCAAACAGGAGACCATGAGAAGAGAATGACAGGCAATGCCTTTTAACTGATCATGAGTGAAGAGTTTCTGGGACAATGAGGGAGTCCTCAAAACCACCCACGTGAGTACACACACAAAAAAGCATTCAAGCCTCTTGAGGAAAGAGGACTACACATGCTGTGGTACTGTAGCAACTGTTACCCTAAACTCCTAGTAATGAGCTGTTAGTAATTTCTCTGTGAACTTGATGCCAGGTGTTCTTGCTAAAGACGGGGGAATTAAAGGCTCTCAGAAGTGAGTTTGTAGCCTGCGAGGCAAATAGGGAAAACACACGAGGTGTACTATGTTGGTTGAGGCCACCCTTCATAAAGTATGTCGTTCAAGGGTGAAACACGTTTCTGAATTGTGAAAACTCTTTTGAGATGTTCTGGAAACAGGGAACACTACCCTAAGAGGAAGGGCCTCGAGAGAGAAAGAGTACACATTTCTCCCAAGACACTTTAAAGATATTGGAAACCCAGTGTTCGTTCCAAGTACGTAGCTTTGGCACGATGGGACAGGGGCTCATTAATTGTTTGAGGTACTTTCCTACTTCCATCTCCACACCACAGAGTTTAACTGCCTTGTGCACTCTGTTCTAAAGGTCCTTGGCAGTGGAACCCATTCAGAAGGGTAGGGGAAGGCAGGTGTCTCACGCAATGCAGGTACGTGGCTCTTTCAAACATCACCAGGTCAATGTCCTGTGCAGAGATTTTTCTTTGAGGGAAACTCTTGGAGAAATGTGTATCTGGCAGTGAATGGCTGGAGGAAAAAAATCAAGATTCTTGATTCCGTGGATGTACACACAAGTATGCTCAGTTCTGTCTGGCAAAGCAAAAAGAGGTCTCAAAGCCTTTCAGAGTTCCAGGTAAGTCCTCCTTTTCAGTAACCGCACCTTGGTGTTCTTTCATGTTTCATTGTAGTGGAGAATACCTAGAGAGTCACTGTAGAGTGGGGTTTCTGGCAGCAGGTTAAAGTGATGAAAGTTCGACGCTCTTGGCTCTGGCTCCTAGCATCTTAAGGGAAGGTCCTGTGGCCCGAGGGTTCCCCTAAATAAGCCTGTAGTTCTCCACACCGCAGATTTGGAAGCGAGAATTGAAGCCAAGGTCTTTTAACAGCTGCCCAGTAAGGAGTTTCTATTACTATCGCAGTGTTGTGACCCACTGCCCTCTTGTAGGCATCCCAGACTTTTCGGGAAGCACATCTACTAAAGCTGTGGGGCTGCTACCACCCTTGTTCTAAACTTCTCTTGATGGGCTTTTGATAATTGCTCCTGTGAATGTGATGCCAGCTCCACTTTCTACGGAAAAGTCTGTATTACAGGCCCTCAGATGGTAATGTGTTGTCCTGGAGGCCTAAGGGGAAGGAAACTAGGCTTGATCCCTAGGCCGAAGCAATCCTCTGCAAACTGTGCTTTTCAATGGGGAAAGACACCCTTGTTTCCGAGACCTGTAATAACTTTTGCCAGAAATGTACAACACTACCATAAGTGGAATGACCTCACAGAGAGCAATGCACCCGTTTCTCACAAGGCACATGAAGGATGTAAGAGACACTGTGTTGGTTCCTTTTACATAGTTTCAGGCCCAAAATGTGGCTTCTCTTAAACTGTCAGGGACTTATGCTACTGCCATCTCCACACCTCAGGAATTGGCTGCCTGAAACACCATTTTGCAAGGGTGCTTTCAAAGAGTACTCTTCAGAAGGCATAAGAAGGAAGGTGTGTTCTGTAGTACTGATACAGATCTCTTTCAACCGACACCAGGGTCCATTATAAACAGTGATTTTTCTCTCTGGCAGAACTCATGGAGAAATGGGCAGTAGGTGGAACATAGTTGGAAACAGCTGCAAGATTTCTGGTTCCACAGAGATACGCTCAATGGTGGTCAGTTGTGTGTTCCAAAGCCCAAGTGGTCTCCAATATTTTCAGAGAGTCAGGAATGTCTTGTTTAACGCTAAGGAGACCTTTGTGCTCTTTCATATTTTCTATAGCCTGGGAACACCTGGAGAGGAACAATAGAGTAGGGGTTCCCTGCAGCAGGTCAAACCGAAAAACGGTTGACCTTCTTGGCTCTAGCATTTATCATCTTCAGTAACTTCCTACCTCTCATGGGTCCCATGGGACACCTTCTAGTTTTGCCTCAAACAGGAGGCCGGGAGGAGAGAATGGCAGCCAATGTCTTTTACCTGATCCTGCGTGAATACCTTCAGGGACAATGTGGGAGTCCTCAAAAACCACCAACTTGGTGACACACACACACCAACATCCAAGACTCTTTGGGAAGAAGGACGACGCATGCTGTGGAACTCTAATGACTGTTGCCCTAAACTCCTAGTAATGAGCTGTTAGTAATTGCTTTTTGAACATGATGACAGGTCCTCTTACGAAAGACAGGAGGGATAAAAGGCTCTCAGAAGTGAGTTTGTAGCCTGGGAGTCAAATAGGGAAAACTCGTGAGGTGTACTATGTAGGCTGAGGCCACGCTTTGCAAAGTATGCCTCTCAAGGGGGAAACATATTCCTGAAAATCGTAAAAGTCTATTGAGTTCTTCTGGAACCAGGGAACACTACCTTAGGTGGAAGGGTCTCGAGAGAGTAAGAGTCCACATTACTCGCAAGAAACTTAAAGGATATTGGCGCCCCAGTGTTGGTTCCAACTACTGGATTTGGCCTCACAAGATGGCTGCTCATTAATTGTTTGAGGGAATTTCCTACTTCCATATCCACACCTCAGAATTTAGCTGGTCTAAGCACTCTGTTCCAAAGGTCCTTTGCAGTGGAACACTTTCAGAAGGGCATGGGAAGGCAGGTGCCTCATGCAGTCAAGGTAGGGGGCTCGTTCAACCATCACCAGGTCAATGTCATGCAGAGATTTTTCTCTGAGTGCACCTCATGGTGAAATGTGTCGCAGGCCATGAATTGTTGGAGATAAGTGCAAGGTTTTCGTTCCGCCTATGTATGTTCAAGTATGCTCAGTTCTGCTTGACAAAACAAAGGCGGTCTCAAAGATTCTCAGAGTGTCGGGAAAGGCCTCTTTCACAGTAACCACACCTTGGTGCTCTTTCAGGTTTCATTGTACTTGAGAATACCGAGTGTCACTGTAGAGTGGCCTTCCCTGCAGCAGGTTAAACCGATGAAAGTTCGATGCACATGATCTGGCACGTAGCATCTTAGGGGAAGGTCCTGCGGCCCGAGGGTTCCCCTAAGTAAACCTGCAGTTCCGCTAAACACCACAGGCTTAGACAAGAGAATGGAAGCCAAGATCTTTTACCAGCTGCCCAGGGAGAAGATTCTAAGACTATCCAGGAGTTGTCACCAACCACCCTAGTGAAGGCATCCTAGCCTTTTCGGGAAGCAGGTCTACTCATGCTGAGGGACTGCTGCCACACGTGTCCTAATCTCCTCTTGATGGGCTTTTGGTAATTGTTCCTGTGAACGTGATGCCAGCTCCACTTTTTAACGACAAGTGGGAATCACAGGAGCTCAGACGGTAAAGTGTTGTCCTTGAGGCCAAAGGGAAAGGAAATGAGGCTTGTTCCCAAAACCAAAGCTATGCTCTGCACAGTGTACTTTTCAACAGGGAAAGACACCCTTGTTTCTGAGACCTTTAATGACTTTTACCAGAAACGTGAAACACTACCATAAGAGGAATGAACCCACAGAGAAAAATGTCCCCCTTTCTCAAAAGGCACATGAATTATATAGGAGACAAAGTATTTGTTCCTTGTACATATGTTCAGACCCAAAATGCGGGACGTGGTAAATTGTCAGGGACTTCTACTACTGCTATCTGATCTCCTCAGAAATTAACTGCCTGAATCACTGTGTTGCAACGGTGCTTTCAAGTGAATGCTGTTTAGAAGGCATAGAAAGGCAGGTGTGTCCTGTAGTACCGGTAAATGTCTCTTTCAACCGACATCAGGGTCCATCATTCACAGTGATTTTTCGCACTGGTGGAACTCATGCAGAGATGTGCAGCAGGTGGAACATATTTGGAGACTGCTGCAATATTTCTGGTTCCACGGAGATATGCTCAACGGGGCTCAGTTTTGTTTTCCAAAACGAAAGAGGTCTGCAAGTCTTTCGGAGAGTTTGGGAATGGCTTGTTTTGCGCTAAGGGGACCTTTGTGCCATTTAATGTTTTCTAGTACATGGGAACAGCTAGATTGTCACCCTAGAGTAGGGGTTCCCTTCAGCAAGTCAAACTGCAAAATGGTTGACCTTGCTGGCTCTAGCGTGTAGTGTCTTCAGTAAGTTCCTATCCCTCATGTGTTTCCTGTGCCAAGTTCTACTTCTGCTCCAAACAGGAGGCCATGAAGAGAGAATTGCAGCCAATGCCGCTTACCAGATCCCAAGTGAGGAGTTTCTCGGACAATGCAGGAGTCCTCCAAAACCACCCACGTGGAGACACACACACACAGTGGTATCCAAGCCTCTTCTGGAAGGAGGACTACACCGCTGTGGAACTGTAGAGACTGTTGCCCTAAACTCCTAGTAATGAGCTATTAGTAATTGCTCTGTGAACTTTATGGCAGCTCCACTTGCTAAAGATAGGGGGAATCAAAGCCTCTCAGAAGTTAGTTTGTAGCCTCAGAGGCAAATATGGAAAACAAAAGAAGTGTGCTACGTAGGCTGTGGCAACACTCAGCAAAGTATGACTCTCCATGGGGAAGCACATTCCTGAGTTTGGAGAACTCTACTGAATTGTTCTGGAAACATGGAACACTGCCCTAAGAGGAAGGGCCTCTTAGGCCCTTGAAAGATATTGGAGACACAGTGTTGGTTCCACCTATGTAGCTTTGGGCCAGAGGGACGGCTGCACATGCATTGTTTGAGGGACTTTCCTACTTCCATCTCCACACCTCAGAGTTTAGCTGCCTTAAGCACTCTTTTCTAAAGGTCCTTTGCAGTGGAACCTATTCAGAAACGCATGTAACTGCAAGTGTCTAATGCAGTACCTGTAGGTGGGTCTTTCAAACTTCCCCACGTCAATGTCATACACATTTTTCTCTCAGGAAGACTCATGGAGAAATGGGCAGCAGGCGGTGAATGGCTGGAGACAAGGCACGATTTTTGCTTTGGCAGATGTATGCACAAGTATGCTCAGTTCTGTTAGGCAAAGCAAAAGCTGTCTCAATGCTTTTCAGAGTGTTGGGAAAGGCGTCTTTTGCAGTAACAGCAACTTGGTGATCTTTCAGGTTTATTGTACTTGAAAATACATAGAGAGTCATCGTAGAGTGGGCTTCCCTGCAGCAGGTTAAACCGATGAAAGTTCGAGCCTCATGGCTCTGGTGCGTAGCATCCTAAGGGAATGTCCTGTGTTCTGAGGAACCATTAGTGGAACCCAATAAGTAAGCCTGTAGTTCTACTAAACACCACAGGCTTCAAGACAAGAATAGAAGCCCAGTTCTTTTACCAGATGCCCAGTAAGGAGATTCTAGGACTATCCAGGCGTCATCACCACCCGACCTAGTGAAGGCAACCTAGCCTTTTCGGGAAGCAGGTCTACTCATGCTGCAGGACTGCTGCCACACATGTCCTAATCTCCTCTTGATGAGCTTTTGGTAATTGTTCATGTGAACGTGAAGCCAGCTCCACTTCCTAAGGACAAGTGGGAAGCACAGGGACTCAGATGGTAATGTGTTGTCCTTGAGACCAAAGGGAAAGGAAACGAGGCTTGATCTCTAGGCCGAGACTATGTTCTGCAAAGTGTGCTTTTCAACGGGGAGAGACAACCTTGTTTCCAATACCTGTAATGACTTTTGCCAGAAACGTGCAACACTACCATAAGAGGAGTGACTCCACAGAGAAAACTGTGCCCGTTTCTCACAAGGCACATGAATGATTTAGGAGACAGAGTGCTGGTTCCTTGTACTTAGTTTCAGGCCCAAGACGTGGCTTCTAGTAAATTTTCAGGGACTTGTACTACTGCCATCTGCATTCCTCAGAAAGCAGCTGCCTCAAACACCATGTTTCAAGGGTGCTTTCAAGTGCATGCTCTACAGAAGGCATAGGAAGGCAGGTGTGTCCTGTAGTACTGGCACAGGTCACTTTCAATGAACACGAGGGTCCGTCATGCACAGTGATTTTTTGCTCAGGCAGAACTCATGCAGAAATGTGCAGTAGGTGGAAAATAATTTTAGACAGCTGCCATATTTCTGATTCCACAGAGATATGCTCAATGGTGCTCAGTTCTCTGTTCCAAAGCCAGAGTGGTCTCCAAGATTTTCGGAGAGTTGGGAATTGCTGGTTTCACACTAATTGGACCTTTCTGCCATTTCATATGTTCTAGTACCTGGGAACACCTGGAGAGGTACCCTGGAGTACGGGTTCCCTGCAGCAGGCAGGACCAAAAAATGGTTGACCTTCTTGGCTCTAGCGTTTAGCATCTTCAGTAAGTTCCTACCTCTCATGTGTCCCATGGGCCAACTTCTATTTCTTCTCCAAACAGGAGGCTGGGAGGAGAGAATGGCAGCCAATGCCTTTCACCAGATACTGCGTGAATGTTTTCAGGGACAATACGGGAGTCCTCAAACCACCCACGTGGTGAAACACACACTCCAGCATCCAAGACTCTTCAGGAAGGAGGACTACACAGGCTGAGGAACTGTGGTGACTGTTGCTCTAAACTCCTAGTAATGAGCTGTTAGTAATTGCTCTGTTAACTTGATGTCAGCTCCCCTCTAGGGACATGGGGGATTCAAAATCTCTCAGATGTTTCTTTGTAGCCTGAGAGGCAAATATGGAAAACACATGATGTTTTCTTACATAGGCTGAGGCCATGTTCAGCAAAGTATGCCTCTCAAGGGGGAAACAGATTCCTGCCATGCAAAACTCTTTTGAAATATTCTGGAAAAAGCAAAAATAGAGTTCGGAAAACTCTATTGAGTTGTTCTGGACTCAGGGAACACTACCCTAAGCAGAAGGGTCTCGAGAGAGAAAGAATCCACATTTCTCCCAAGACACTTGAAGGATATTGGTGACCCAGTGTTGGTTCCAGGTACGTAACTTTGGCACTATGGGACAGCTGCTCATTAATTGTTTGAGAGACTTTCCTACTTCCATCTCCACACCTCAGAGTGTAGCTCCCTTATGCACTCTGTTCCAAATGTCCTTTGCAGTGGAATCCATTCAGAAGGACATGGGAAGGCAGGTGTCTCATGCAGTACAGGTAGGTGGCTCTTTCAAACATCAACAGGTCAATTTCATGCACAGAGATTTTTCACACTCTTGGCTCTGGCGATGATTTTCACACTCTTGGCTCTGGTGCTTAGTGTCTTAAGAGAAGATCCTGTGGCCCGTGGGTTCCCCTAAGTTAGACTGTAGTTTTGCTCTATGCCACAGGCTTCAACATAGGAATAGAAGCCAAGGTCTTTTACCAGATGCCGAGGGAGTAGATTCCAGGACTATCCAGGCATCGTCACCAATTACCCTATTGAAGGCATCCTAGCCTTTCGGGAGCAGGTCTACTCATGCTGCAAGACTGCTGCCACACCTGTCCTAATCTCCTATTGATGGGCTTTTAGTAATTGCTGCTGTGAACATGATATCAGCTCCACTTGCTAAGGATCAGAGGGAATCACAGGCTCTAGACGGTAATGTATTGTCTTGGCGGACTACAGAAAAGGAAACGAGGCTTACCCCCTAAGCTAAGCCTGTTGTCTGCAAAATGTGCTTTGCAACGGGGAAGGAGACCCCTGATTCCGAGAAATGTAATGAATTTTGAGGGAAAAGTGCAATACTTCCATAAGTGGAATGACCTCACAGAGAGAAATTTCCCCGTTTCTCACAAGGCACATGAAGGATATTGGAGACATAGTGTTGCTTCCTTGTACATAGTTTCAGACCCAGGATGCGGCTTCTCATAAATTGTCAGGAAGTTGTACTACTGCCATTTCCACACCTTTGAAATTAACTGCCTCAAACACAGTGTTTCAAGGGTGCTTTCAGTGAATGCTTTTCAGAAGTCATTGGAAGGCAGAAGTGTCCTGTAATACTGTTATATTTCTCTTTCAACCGACAACAGGACCCATCATGCACAGTGATTTTTCTCTCTGACAGAACTCATGGAGAAATGTGCAGTTGGTGGAACAGAGTTTGGAGACAGCTGCAAGATTTTTGGATCCACTGAGATATGCTCAACGATGCTAACTTCTACGTTCCAAACCCAAATTGTCTCCAAGGCTTTCAGAGACTCGGGAATGTCTTCTTTCATGCTAAGTGGACCTTTGGGCCGTTCATGTTTTCTATTACATGGGAAGACCTGGAGAGGCACCCTAGAGTAGGGGCTCCCTTCAGTAAGTTGAACTGAAAGACCGTTGACTTGCTTGCTCTAGGGTGTAACAAATTCAGTAAGTTCCTTACTATCATGGGTCCCCTAAGCCACCTTCTAGTTCTACTCCAAACAGGAGGCCGCAAGGAGAAAATGGTGGCCACTGACTTTTATCTGATCCCAAGTGAAGAGTTTCTGGAACAATGCAGGAGTCCTCAAAACCAACCACTTGGAGATACACACACACTGGCATACAAGCCTCTTTGGGGAAGGAGGACTACACATGCTCTGGAACTGTGGCGACTGTTGCCCTAAAGTCCTAATAATGAGTTGTTAGTAATTGCTCTGTGAACTTGATGCCAGGTCTGCTTGCTAAAGACAGGGGGGAATCAATGGCTCTCAGAAGTGAGTTTGTAGCCTGGGAGGCAAACATGGAAAACACAGGAAGCCTGTAGGTAGGCTGAGACCCCACTCAGCTATGTAAGCCTCTCAAGGGGGAAACATATTCCTGACTTCGGAAAACTCTATTGAGTTGTTCTGGAAACAGGGAACACTACCTTAAGTCGAAGGGCCTCGAAGGGAAAGAGTCCACATTTCTCCCAAGACAGTTGAAGGATATAGGACACTCAGTGGTGGTTCCACGTACGTAGCTTTGGGCCCAAGTGACGGCTGCTCATTAATTGTTTGAGGGACTTTCCTACTTCAATCATCTCCACACCTCACAGATTAGCTGCCTTAAGCACTGTGTTCCAAAGGTCTTTGCAGTGGAACCCGTTCAGAAGGGCATGGGGAGGCTGATATCTCAGGCAGTACAGGTAGGTTGCTCTTCCCATCATCACTAGGTCAATGTCATGCACAGAGATTTTTCTCTGAAGGGAAATCATGGAGAAATGTGCAACAGGAAAAGAATGGAGACAATGCAAGATTTTTGCTTCCGCGGATGTATGCATAAGTTTGCTCACTTCTGTTTGGCAAAACAAAAGCAGTCTCAAAGCCTTCAAGAGTGTCGGGAAAGACCTCTTTTGCAGTAACAGCACCTTGGCACACATTCAGGTTTTATTATACTTGAGAATACCTAGAGAGCTACCGTAGTGTGGTGTTCCCAGCAGCAGGTTAAACCGATGAAATGTCGACGCTCTTGACTCTGGCGCTTAGCATGTTAAGGGAATGTCTTGTGTCCCGGGGGTCCCTCTAAGTAAGTGTGTAGTTCTGTGCCTCACCACAGGCTTCCACACGAGAATAGAAGTCCAGACCTTTTACCAGCTGCCCAGGGAGGAGAGTCTAGGACTGTCCAGTCGTCGTCACCAACCGTCTTCATGAAGGCATCATAGCCTTTTCGGAATGCAGGTCTACTCATGTTGCAGGACGGCTGCCACACATGTCATAATCTCCTCTTGAAGGGCTTTTGGTATTGTCCCTGTGAACGTGATGCCAGCTCCACTTCCTAAGGACAAGTGGGAAACACAGGCACTCAGACGATAATGTGTTGTCTGGGAGAGCTAAGGGTTGGGTAAAGTGCTTGATCCATAGGCCGTGGCCATGTTCTGCAAAGAGCGCCTTTCAAAGGGGAAAGACAATCTTGTTTCTAAGATCCGTAATGACTTTTGCCAGAAATGTTTAACACTACCATATGAGGAATGACCTCACAGAGAGAAATGTCCCCGTTTCTCACAAGGCACATGAGGGATATTGGAGAAACAGTGTTGATTCCTTGTACCTAGTTTCGGCCCCAAGATGCAGCTTCTCATAAATTGTCAAGGACTTGTACTACTGCCATCTCCACTCCTCAGAAATTAACTGCCTGAAACACCTTGTTGCAAGGGTGTTTTCAAATGAATGCTGTTCACAAGTCATAGGAAGGCAGGTGGGTCCTGTAGTACTGCTACAAGCCTCTTTCAACCAACACCAGGGCCCGTCAAGCACAGTGATTTTTCTCTCTGGCAGAACTATGGAGAAATGTGCAGCAGATGGAACATAGTTGGAGAAAGCTGCAAGATTTCTGGTTCAACAGAGTTATACTCAACTGTGCTCAGATTTGTATTCCAAAGCCAAAGAGGTCTACAAGGCTTTCAAAGAGTCGGGAATGGCTTTTTTCCCACTAAGCGGACCTTTATGCCGTTTCGTGTTTTCTAATACCTGGGAACACATAGAGAGACACCCTAGAGTAGGGTTTCCCCTTCAGCAGGTCGAACCGAATAATGCTTGAGCTTTTTGACTCTAGCATTTAGCGTCTTCAGTAAGTTCCTACCTCTCATAGGTCCCCTGGTCAAAATTGTACTTCTGCTCCAAACACGAGGCCCCGAGGAGAGAATGGCAGCAAATGTCTTTTACCTAATCCCTAGTGAAGAGTTTCTGGGACAATGCGGGAGTCCTCAAAAGCCACCCACGTGAAGGCACAGACACACAATGGCATCAAAAACTTTTCGGGAAGGAGGACTACACATGCTGTGGAACTGTAGCGAATCTTGCCCTAAACTCCTAGTAATGAGCTGTTATTAATCGCTCATTGAACTTCATGTCAGCTTCTCTGGCTAAAGACATGGGGGAATCAAAGGCTCTCAGAAGTGGGTCTCTAGCCTGGGAGTCAAATATGGAGAACGCATGAGGCGTGTTATGTAGGCTGAGGCCACACTCCCCTAGGTATTCCTCTCAATGGATAAATACATTACTAACTTCGGAAAACTCTATGGAGTTGTCCTGTAAACAGGGAACAGTAACCTAAGAAGAGCCTCGAGAGAGGCAGAGTCCACATTTCTCCCAAGACACTTGAAGAATATTAGAGACACAGTGCTGTTTTCACATAGGTAGTTTTGGGCCCACAGGATGGCTGCTCATTAATTTTTTGAGGGATTTTCCTACTGCCATCAACAAACCTCAGATTTTAGCTTCCTTAAGCACTCTGTTCCAAAGGTCCTTTGCAGTGGAACACTTTCAGAGGGGCATGGGAATGTAGATATCTCATGCCGTGCAGCTAGTTGGCTCGTTCTACCTTCCCCAGGTCAATGTCATGCATAGCGATTTTTCTCTGAGGGAAACTCATGCAGAAATGTGCAGCAGGTGGTGAATGGTTGGAAAAAAATGCAAGATTTTTGATTCCGCAGATGGGCACACAAGTATGCTCAGTTCTGTTTGGCAAAGCAAAGGCGGTCTCAAAGCCTTTCAGAGTGTCAGGAAAGGCCTCGTTCGCAGTAATCAGACCTTGGTGCTCTTTCAGGTTTTATTATACTTGAGAATACCTAGGGAATCACCATAGAGTGGGGTTCCCAGTAGCAGTTTAAACTGAGGAAATTTCGACGCTCTTGGCTCTGGTGCTTAGTGTGTTGAGGGAAAGTCCTGTGGCCTGAGGGTTCCTCTAAGTAAGCCTGTATTTCTGTGTCACACCACAGGCTTTGACGTGAAAATAGAAGCCCAGACCTTTTACCAGCTGGCGAGAGAGGATATTCTAGGACTGTACATTCATAGTCACCAACTGCCATCGTGAAGGCCTAGTAGCCTTTTCGGGATGCAGGTCTACTCAAATTGTGGGACTGCTGCCACCCATGTCCTAATCTCCTCTTGATGGGCTTTTGGTATTGTGCCTGTGAACGTGATGCCAGCTCCACTTCCTAAGGACAAGTGGGAAGCACAGACGCTCAGACGGTAATGTGTTGTCCGGGAGGGCTAAGGGATGGGAAAAGAGGCTTGATCTCTAGGCCGAGACTATGTTCTGCAAAGTGTGCTTTTCAACGGGGAGAGACAACCTTGTTTCCAAGACCTGTAATGACTTTTGCCAGAAACGTGCAACACTACCATAAAACGAATGACCCCACAGAGAGAAATGTCCCCATTTCTCAAAAAGCACATGAATAATTTAGGAGCCAGAGTGTTGGTTCCTTGTACATATGTTTGGCCCCAAGATGCGGCTTCTCGTAAATTGTCAGGGAGTTGTACTACTGCCATCTCCATTCCTCAGAAATTAGCTGCCTTCAAACACCGTGTTTCAAGGGCGCTTTCAAGTGAATGCTGTTCAGAAGGGATAGAAAGGCAGGTGTGTCCTGTAGTACTGGTAGAGGTCTCTTTCAACCCAAACGAGGCCCATCATGTACAGTGATTTTTCTCTCTGACAGAACTCAACGAAGAAATGTTAAGCAGGTGGAATATAGTTGGAGAGAGCTGCAAGTTTTCTGGTTCAACGGAGATATGCTCAACTGTACTTAGATTTGTGTTCCAAAGCCAAAAAGCTCTGCAAGTCTTTCAAAGGGTCAGGATTGGCTTGTTTCCCACTTAGCGGACCTTTATGCCATTTCATGTTTTCTAGTACCTGGGAAAACCTGGAAAGACACCCTAGAGTAAGGATTCCCTGAAACCGGTCGAAGTGAAAAATGGTTGACCTTTTTGGCTCTAGCGTTTAGTGTCTTCAGTAATTTCCTACCTCTCCTGTGTCCCATGGGCGACCTTGTACTTGAGCTCCAAACAGGAGGCTGTGAGGACAGAATGGCAGCCAATGACTTTTACCTGATGTCAATTGGAGATTTTCTGGGACAATGCCGGAGTCTACAAAAACCACGCACCTGAAGACACACACACACTGGCATCCAAGCCTCTTCAGGAAGGAGGACTACACGTGCTTTGGAGCTGTAGCGACTTTTGTCCTAACCTCCTAGTAATGAGCTGTTACTAATTGCTCTGTGAATCTGATGCCAGCTGCCCTTGCTAGAGACACGGGGGAAACAAAGGCTCTCAGAAGATTGTTTGTAGCCTGTGAGGCAAATAGGGAAAACACACGAGGCGTGCTACATAGGCTGAGGACACACACAGCAACGTATGCCTCTGAAGGGGGAAAAATCCCTTCTGAGTTCGGAAAACTCTATTGAGTTGTTCTGGACTCAGGGAACACTAGCCTATGCGGAAGGGACTCGAGAGGAAAAGAGTCCACATTTCTCCCAAGACACTTTAGGGTATTGGAGACCCAGTGTTTATTCCATGTACGTAGTTTTGGGCCCAAGGGACGGCTGCTCATTAATTGTTTGAGGGAGTTTCCTACTTCCATCTCCATGCCTCAGAGTTTAGCTGCCTTAAGCACTCTATTCCAAACGTCCTTTGCAGTGGAACCCGTTCAGAAAGGCATGGGAAGGCAGGTGTCTCATGCAGTACAGGTAGGTGGCTTTTTCAAACATCACCTAGTCAGTGTCCTGCACAGAGATTTTTCTCTGAGCAAAATTCAGGGGAAATATGCAGCAGGTGGTGAATGGTTGGAGACGATGCAAGATTTTTGCTTCTCTGGATGTAGGCACAAGTATGCTCAGTTCAGTCTGGCAAAGCAAAAGTGGTCTCAAAGCCTTTCAGATTGTTGAGAAAGGCCTGTTTCGCTGTAACCGCACCTTGGGTGGTTCCCTGCAGAAGGTCGAACCGAAAAACGTTTGCCCCTCTTGGCTCTAGCATTTAGCATCTTCAGTAAGTTCCTATCTCTCATGGGTCCCCTGAGCCACCTTCTGGTTCTGCTCCAAATAGGAAGCCACAAGGACAGAATGGCAGCCAATGTATTTTACGTGATACCGAGTGAAGAGTTTCTGGAACAATGTGGGAGTCCTCAAAAAAACACCCACGTGGAGACACACACACACTGGCATCCAAGCTTCTTCGGGAAGGAGGACTACACATGCTCTGAAAATGTAGAGACTGTTGCCCTAAACTCCTAATAATGAGCTGTTGGTAATTGCTTTATGAACTTGATTCCAGGTCCTCTTGCTAAAGACAGGGGAGAATTAAAGTCTCTCAGAAGTGAGGTTGTAGCCTGGGAAGTAAATATGGAAAGCACAAGAAGTCTGTAGGTAGGCTGAGACCTCACTCAGCTATGTGTGCATCTCAAGGGGTAAACACATTCCTGACTTCAGAAAACTCTATTGAGTTGTTCTGGAGACAGGGAACACTACCCTAAGTCGAAGGGCCTCAAGAGGGAAAGAGTCCACCTTTCTCTCAAGACATTTGAAGGACATAGGATACCCAGTGTTGGTTCCACTTACGTAGCTTTGGGCCCAAGGGACGGCTGCTCATTAATTGTTTGAGGGACTTTACTACTTCCATCTCCACACCTCAGAGATTAGCTGCCTTAAGCAGCTAATCCAAAGGTTCTTTGCAGTGGAACCCATTCAGAAGGGCATGGGAAGGCAGATGTCTCGTGCAGTAGAGGTAGGTTGCTCTTTCCATCATCATTAGGTCAATGTCATGCACAGAGATTTTTCTCTGAAGGGAACTCATGGAGAAATGTGCAACAGGTGGAGAATGGAGACAATGCACGATTTTTGCTTCCGCGGATGTATGCATAAGTTTGCTCACTTCTGTTTGGCAAAGCAAAAGCAGTCTCAAAGCCTACAAGAGTGTTGGGAAAGGCCTCTTTTGCAGTAACTGCACCTTGGCACTCTTTCAGGTTTTATTATACTTGAGAATACCTAGAGAGTTACCGTAGAGTGGTGTTCCTGGCAGCAGGTTAAACCGAAGGAATTTCGACGCTCTTCGCTCTGGCGCTTAGCGTGTTGAGGGAAAGTCTTGTGACCCGAGGGTTCCCCTAAGAAAGCCTGTAGTTCTGTGCATCACCACAGGCTTCCACACGAGAAAGAAGCCCAGTCCTCTTACCAGCTTCCCAGGTAGGAGAGTCTAGGGCTGTCCAGTCATCGTCACCAAGTACCCTCGTGAAGGCATAGTAGCCTTTTTGGGATGCAGGTCTACTCATGTTACAGGACGACTGCCACACATGTCCTAATCTCCTCTTGATGGGATTTTGGTATTGCCCCTGTGAACATGATGCCAGATCCACTTCCTAAGGACAATTTGGAAAAACATCTGCTCCGACGGTAATATGTTGTCCGGGAGAGCTAACTGTTAGGTAAGTGGCTAGATCCATAGGCTGAGGCCATATTCTGGAAAGAGTGCCTTTCAAAGGGGAAAGACAACCTTGTTTCCAAAACCTGTCATGACTTTTGCCAGAAACGTGCAACACTACCATAAGAGGAATGACCTCACAGAGAAAAAAGTCCCCATTTTTCACAAGGCACATGAGAGATATTGGAGAAGCAGTGTTGGTTCCTTGTACCTAGTTTTGGCCCCAAGATGCGGCTTCTCGTAATTGTAAGGGGTTTGTACTACTGCCATCTCCACTGCTCAGAAATTAGCTGCCTGAAACACTGTTTTGCAAGGGTGCTTTCAAATGAATGCTGTTCACAAGTCATAGGAAGGCAGGTGGATCCTGTAGTACTACTACAGGTCTCTTTCAACCAACACCAGGGTCCGTCAAGCACAGTGATTTTTCTCTCCGGCAGAACTCATGGAGAAATGTGCAGCAGATGGGACACGGTTGGAGAAAGCTGCAAGATTTCTGGTTCAACAGAGATACCCTCAACGGTGCTCAGATTTGTTTCCAAAGCCAAAGAGGTCTGCAAGGCTTTCAAAGTGTCCGGAATGGCTTTTTTCCCACTAAGCGGACCTTTATGCCATTTCATGTTTTCTAGTACCTGGGAACACCTGGAGGGACACCCTAGAGTATGGGTTCACTGCAGCAGGTCAAACCGAATAATGGTTGACCTTTTTGGCTCTAGCATTTAGCGTCTTCAGTAAGTTCCTACCTCTCATAGGTCCCCTGGAAAAAATTGTAGTTGCGCTCCAAACTTGAGGCCACTAGGAGGGAATGGCAGCAAATGTCTTTTACCTAATCCTGAGTGAAGAGTTTCTGGGACAATGCGGGAGTCCTCAAAAGCCACCCACGTGAAGGCACACACACACAGTGGCATCAAAAACTTTTCGGCAAGGAGGACTATACATGCTGTGGAACTGTAGCGACTGTTGCCCTAAACTACTAGTAATGAGCTGTTACTAATCGATCTGTGAACTTGATGTCAGCTCCTCTTGCTAAAGACATGAGACAATCAAAGACTGTCAGAATTGAGTCTGTAGCCTGGGAGTCAAATATGGAAAATAAATGAGGCGTGTTATATAGGTTGAGGCCACACTCCCCAATGTATTCCTCTCAAAAGATAAACACATTCCTAACTTCTGAAACTTCTATTGAGCTGTCCTGGAAACAGGGAGCAGTAACGTAAGAAGAAGGGCTTCAAGAGAGGCAGAGTCCACATTTCTCCCAAGACACTTGAAGAATATTGGAGACACAGTGTTGGTTCCACATACATAGCTTTGGGTCCACGGGATGGCTGCTCATTAATTTTTTGAGGGGCTTTCCTACTGCCATCAACAAACCTCAGAGTTTAGCTGCCTAAGCACTCTGTTCCAAAGGTCCTTTGCAGTGGAACCCATTCAGAGGGTCATGGAAAGGTAGATGTCTCATGCAGTGCAGTTAGGTGCCTCTTTCATCCATCACCAGGTCAAAATCATGCACAGAGATTTTTCTCTGAGGGAAACTCATGCAGAAATGTGCAGCAGGTGGTGAATGGTTGGAAAAAAATGCAAGATTTTTGATTCCGCAGATGGGCACACAAGTATGCTCAGTTCTGTTTGGCAAAGCAAAGGCGGTCTCAAAGCCTTTCAGAGTGTCAGGAAAGGCCTCGTTCGCAGTAATCAGACCTTGGTGCTCTTTCAGGTTTTATTATACTTGAGAATACCTAGGGAATCACCATAGAGTGGGGTTCCCAGTAGCAGTTTAAACTGAGGAAATTTCGACGCTCTTGGCTCTGGTGCTTAGTGTGTTGAGGGAAAGTCCTGTGGCCTGAGGGTTCCTCTAAGTAAGCCTGTATTTCTGTGTCACACCACAGGCTTTGACGTGAAAATAGAAGCCCAGACCTTTTACCAGCTGGCGAGAGAGGATATTCTAGGACTGTACATTCATAGTCACCAACTGCCATCGTGAAGGCCTAGTAGCCTTTTCGGGATGCAGGTCTACTCAAATTGTGGGACTGCTGCCACCCATGTCCTAATCTCCTCTTGATGGGCTTTTGGTATTGTGCCTGTGAACGTGATGCCAGCTCCACTTCCTAAGGACAAGTGGGAAGCACAGACGCTCAGACGGTAATGTGTTGTCCGGGAGGGCTAAGGGATGGGAAAAGAGGCTTGATCTCTAGGCCGAGACTATGTTCTGCAAAGTGTGCTTTTCAACGGGGAGAGACAACCTTGTTTCCAAGACCTGTAATGACTTTTGCCAGAAACGTGCAACACTACCATAAAACGAATGACCCCACAGAGAGAAATGTCCCCATTTCTCAAAAAGCACATGAATAATTTAGGAGCCAGAGTGTTGGTTCCTTGTACATATGTTTGGCCCCAAGATGCGGCTTCTCGTAAATTGTCAGGGAGTTGTACTACTGCCATCTCCATTCCTCAGAAATTAGCTGCCTTCAAACACCGTGTTTCAAGGGCGCTTTCAAGTGAATGCTGTTCAGAAGGGATAGAAAGGCAGGTGTGTCCTGTAGTACTGGTAGAGGTCTCTTTCAACCAAAACGAGGCCCATCATGTACAGTGATTTTTCTCTCTGACAGAACTCAACGAAGAAATGTTAAGCAGGTGGAATATAGTTGGAGAGAGCTGCAAGTTTTCTGGTTCAACGGAGATATGCTCAACTGTACTTAGATTTGTGTTCCAAAGCCAAAAAGCTCTGCAAGTCTTTCAAAGGGTCAGGATTGGCTTGTTTCCCACTTAGCGGACCTTTATGCCATTTCATGTTTTCTAGTACCTGGGAAAACCTGGAAAGACACCCTAGAGTAAGGATTCCCTGAAACCGGTCGAAGTGAAAAATGGTTGACATTTTTGGCTCTAGCGTTTAGTGTCTTCAGTAATTTCCTACCTCTCCTGTGTCCCATGGGCGACCTTGTACTTGAGCTCCAAACAGGAGGCTGTGAGGACAGAATGGCAGCCAATGACTTTTACCTGATGTCAATTGGAGATTTTCTGGGACAATGCCGGAGTCTACAAAAACCACGCACCTGAAGACACACACACACTGGCATCCAAGCCTCTTCAGGAAGGAGGACTACACGTGCTTTGGAGCTGTAGCGACTTTTGTCCTAACCTCCTAGTAATGAGCTGTTACTAATTGCTCTGTGAATCTGATGCCAGCTGCCCTTGCTAGAGACACGGGGGAAACAAAGGCTCTCAGAAGATTGTTTGTAGCCTGTGAGGCAAATAGGGAAAACACACGAGGCGTGCTACATAGGCTGAGGACACACACAGCAACGTATGCCTCTGAAGGGGGAAAAATCCCTTCTGAGTTCGGAAAACTCTATTGAGTTGTTCTGGACTCAGGGAACACTAGCCTATGCGGAAGGGACTCGAGAGGAAAAGAGTCCACATTTCTCCCAAGACACTTTAGGGTATTGGAGACCCAGTGTTTATTCCATGTACGTAGTTTTGGGCCCAAGGGACGGCTGCTCATTAATTGTTTGAGGGAGTTTCCTACTTCCATCTCCATGCCTCAGAGTTTAGCTGCCTTAAGCACTCTATTCCAAACGTCCTTTGCAGTGGAACCCGTTCAGAAGGGCATGGGAAGGCAGGTGTCTCATGCAGTACAGGTAGGTGGCTTTTTCAAACATCACCTAGTCAGTGTCCTGCACAGAGATTTTTCTCTGAGCAAAATTCAGGGGAAATATGCAGCAGGTGGTGAATGGTTGGAGACGATGCAAGATTTTTGCTTCTCTGGATGTAGGCACAAGTATGCTCAGTTCAGTCTGGCAAAGCAAAAGTGGTCTCAAAGCCTTTCAGATTGTTGAGAAAGGCCTGTTTCGCTGTAACCGCACCTTGGAGCTCTTTCAGGTTTCATTGTACTTGAGAAGCCCTAGAGAGTTACCATAGAGTGGTTTTACCAGCAGCAGGTTAAACTGAAGAAAGTTCGACCCTCTTGTCCCGGGCACATGGAATCTTACACGGAGGTCCTGTGGCCCTAGTGTTCCCTAAGTAATCCTATAGTTCTGCTCCAGATCACAGACTTCAACATGAGATTAGAAGCCAACGTCTTTAGCAGCTGCCCAGTGAGGAGATGCTATTACTATCCAGGCGTCAGACCCACCACCCACCTTTAGGCATTCCAGCCTTTTCAGGAAGCATGTCTACTCATGCTGCGTTATTGCTGCCACCCTTTTTCTAAACTCCTCTTGATGGGCCTTTGATAATTGCTCCTATGAACATGATGCCAGCTCCACTTGCTAAGGACAACAGGGAATCATGGCTCTAGACAGTAATGTGTAGTCTGGGAGCCTAAGGGAAGGAACGTAGGCTTGATCAGTAGGCTGAAGCTATGCTCTGCAAGGTGTGTTTTCAACGTGGAAAGACACCCCTGATTCCGAGACCTGTAAAGACTTTTGCCAGAAACGTTCAACACTAGCATAAGAGGAATGACCTCACAGAGAGAAATGTTCCCGTTACCAACAGGGCACATGAAGGATATTGGAGAAACAGTGTTTGTTCCTTGTACAGAGTTTCGGGCCAAAGGTACGGCTTCTCATAAATTGTCAGAGATTGTACTACTGCCATCCACACCTCAGAAATTCGCTGCCTGGAATGCTGTGTTGCTTGGTGCTTTCCATGAATGCTGTTCAGAAGGCATCGGAAAGCAGGTGTGTCCTGTAGTACTGGTACAGGTCTCCTTCAACCGAGAGCATGGCCTGTCGTCCACAGTGATTTATCTCTCTGACAGAACTCATGGCGAAATGGGCAGCAGCTGGAACATAGTTGGAGACAGCTGCAAGATTTCTGGCTCCACAGAGATACGCTCAACGGTGCTCAGTTTTGTGTTCCAAAGCCAAAGTGCTCTCGAAAACTTTCAGAGAGTTGGGAATGGCTTGTTTCACCCTAATCGGACCTTTGTGCCATTTCACATGTTATAGTACATGGGAATACCTGGAGATGCACCCTAGAGTGCTGGTCCCCTGCATCAGGTCGAACCAAAAAACTGTTGACCTTCTTGGCTCTAGCATTTAGCGTGTTCAGTAAGTTCCTACATCTCATGAGTTCCCAGGCAACCTTGTAATTGTGCTCCAAACAGGAAGCCATGAGGAGAGAATGGCAGCCAATGTCTTTTACTTGATCCTGCGTGAATAGTGCCTGGAACAATGCGTGAGTACTCAAATACCACCCATGTGGTGACACACACGGACACTGGCATCCAAGACTCTTCGGGAAGGAGGACTACACATGCTGTGGAACTGTAGCGACTGTTGCCCTCAACTCCTAATAATGATATGTTAGTAAGAGCTTTGTGAACTTCATATCAGCTCCTATTGCTAAAGACATGGGGGAATCAAAGTCTCTCAGAAGTCAGTTTGTATGCTGTGAGACAAATTTGGAAAACACGCGAGGCGTGCTACATAGGCTGAGGCCATGCTCTGCAAAGTATGTCTCTCAAGGAGGAAACATATTCCTGATTTCAGAAAACTATATTGACTTGTTCTGGAACCCTGGAAAACTACCCTAAGTGAAAGGGTCTCGACAGGGAAAGAGTCCACATTTCTCACAAGACACTTGAAGGTTATTGAAGACACAGTTTTGGTTCCTAGTATACAGTTTGGGCCCAAGGGACGGCTGCTCATTAATTTTTTGACAGACTTTCTTACTTCCATCTCCATACCTCAGAGGTTAGCTGCCTTAAGCACTCTGTTCCAAAGGTCCTTTTTAGTAGAACGTATTCAGAAGGGCATGGGAAGGTAGTGTATATGTTAGTAAGAGCTTTGTGAACTTCATGTCAGCTCCTATTGCTAAAGACATGGGGGAATCAAAGTCTCTCAGAAGTCAGTTTGTATGCTGTGAGACAAATTTGGAAAACACGCGAGGCGTGCTACATAGGCTGAGGCCATGCTCTGCAAAGTATGTCTCTCAAGGAGGAAACATATTCCTGATTTCAGAAAACTATATTGACTTGTTCTGGAACCCTGGAAAACTACCCTAAGTGAAAGGGTCTCGACAGGGAAAGAGTCCACATTTCTCACAAGACACTTGAAGGTTATTGAAGACACAGTTTTGGTTCCTAGTATACAGTTTGGGCCCAAGGGACGGCTGCTCATTAATTTTTTGACAGACTTTCTTACTTCCATCTCCATACCTCAGAGGTTAGCTGCCTTAAGCACTCTGTTCCAAAGGTCCTTTTTAGTAGAACGTATTCAGAAGGGCATGGGAAGGTAGTGTCTCATGCAGTGCAGGCAGGTGGCTCTTTCAAACATCACCAGGTCAATGTCATGCACAGAGATTTTCCGTTGAGGGAAAATCATGGAGAAATGTGCAGCAGTCCGTGAACGGTTGGAGACAAGTGCAAGATTTTTGGTTCCGTAGATGTATGCACAATTATGCTCAGTTCAGTTGGGCAAAGCAAAAGCTGTCTCAAAGCCTTCAGAGTGTCGTGAAAGGTCTCTTTCACAGTAACGGGACCTTGGTGTTCTTTTGGTTTTTTTGTACTTAAGAATCCTAGAGAGTCACCGTAGAGTGGGGTTCCCCACAGCAAGTTAAAGTGATGAAAGTTCGACGCTCTTGGCTCTGGTGGTTAGAGTCTTGATGGAACTTCCTGTGGCCCGAAGTTTCCCCTAATAAGCCTGTAGTTCTGTTCCATGCCACAGGCTTTGACGCGAGAATACAAGACAAGGTCTTTTACCCTCTGCCCAGGGAGGAGATTCTAGGACTATCCAGGCATCTTCACCAAACGCACTCATGAAGACTTCCTAGCCTTTTCTGGAAGCAGGTCTACTCATCTTGTGAGACTACTGCAACCCTTGTCCTAATCTCCTTTTGATGGGCTTTTGGCATTGCTACTGTGAACTTATGACAGCTCCATTTCCTAAGGAATTGTGGGAATCACAGGAGCTCAGAAGGTATTGTGTTGTACTGGAGGCTTAAGGGGTAGGAAACGAGGCTTGATACCTAGGCTGAGGCTATGCTATGCAAAGTGTGCTTTTCCACCGGGAAAGACACCCTTGTTTCTGAGACCTGTAATGACTTTTGCCAGAAACATGCAATAGTACCATAAGAGGAACGACACCACAGAAAAAAATGTCCCCTTTTGTCACAAGACAGATGAAGGATATAGGAAACATAGTGTTGGTTCCTTGTACATAGTTTCGGGTTCAAGATGAGGCTTCTCGTAAATTGTGAGGGACAGTACTACTGCCATCTCCACTCCTCAAAAATTAGCTGCCTCAAACACCATGTTGCAAGGTTGCTTTCAAGTGAATGCTCTTCAGAAGGAATAGAAAGACAAGTGTGTCCTGTAGTACTGGTACAGGTCTCTTTCTAATGAAACCAGGGCTTCTCATGCACAGTGATTTTTTTTCTCTCTTGGAGAACTCATGGAGAATTGTGCAGCAAGTGGAATATAGTCAGAGACAGCTGCATGATTTCTGGTTACACAGAGATACACTCAATGGTGCTCACTCCTGAGTTCCAAAACCAAAGTGGTCTCAAGGTTTTCAGAGAGTAGGGAATGACTTGTTTCATGCTCAGCGGACATTTGTGCATTTCCTATTTTCTAGTGCCTTCGAACACCTTAAGAGGCACCCTAGGGCTTCCCTGGTGGCGCAGTGGTTGAGAATCCGCCTGCCGATGCAGGGGACGCGGGTTCGTGCCCCAGTCCGGGAAGATCACACATGCCGCGGAGCGGCTGGGCCTGTGAGCCATGGCCGCTGGGCCTGCGCGTCCGGAGCCTGTGCTACGCAATGGGAGAGGTCACAACAGTGAGAGGCCCGCGTACCGCAAAAAAAAAAAAAAAAAAGAGGCACCCTAGAGTAGTGGTTCCCTGCAGAAGGTCGAACCGAAAAACGTTTGCCCCTCTTGGCTCTAGCATTTAGCATCTTCAGTAAGTTCCTATCTCTCATGGGTCCCCTGAGCCACCTTCTGGTTCTGCTCCAAATAGGAAGCCACAAGGACAGAATGGCAGCCAATGTATTTTACGTGATACCGAGTGAAGAGTTTCTGGAACAATGTGGGAGTCCTCAAAAAAACACCCACGTGGAGACACACACACACTGGCATCCAAGCTTCTTCGGGAAGGAGGACTACACATGCTCTGAAAATGTAGAGACTGTTGCCCTAAACTCCTAATAATGAGCTGTTGGTAATTGCTTTATGAACTTGATTCCAGGTCCTCTTGCTAAAGACAGGGGAGAATTAAAGTCTCTCAGAAGTGAGGTTGTAGCCTGGGAAGTAAATATGGAAAGCACAAGAAGTCTGTAGGTAGGCTGAGACCTCACTCAGCTATGTGTGCATCTCAAGGGGTAAACACATTCCTGACTTCAGAAAACTCTATTGAGTTGTTCTGGAGACAGGGAACACTACCCTAAGTCGAAGGGCCTCAAGAGGGAAAGAGTCCACCTTTCTCTCAAGACATTTGAAGGACATAGGATACCCAGTGTTGGTTCCACTTACGTAGCTTTGGGCCCAAGGGACGGCTGCTCATTAATTGTTTGAGGGACTTTACTACTTCCATCTCCACACCTCAGAGATTAGCTGCCTTAAGCAGCTAATCCAAAGGTTCTTTGCAGTGGAACCCATTCAGAAGGGCATGGGAAGGCAGATGTCTCGTGCAGTAGAGGTAGGTTGCTCTTTCCATCATCATTAGGTCAATGTCATGCACAGAGATTTTTCTCTGAAGGGAACTCATGGAGAAATGTGCAACAGGTGGAGAATGGAGACAATGCACGATTTTTGCTTCCGCGGATGTATGCATAAGTTTGCTCACTTCTGTTTGGCAAAGCAAAAGCAGTCTCAAAGCCTACAAGAGTGTTGGGAAAGGCCTCTTTTGCAGTAACTGCACCTTGGCACTCTTTCAGGTTTTATTATACTTGAGAATACCTAGAGAGTTACCGTAGAGTGGTGTTCCTGGCAGCAGGTTAAACCGAAGGAATTTCGACGCTCTTCGCTCTGGCGCTTAGCGTGTTGAGGGAAAGTCTTGTGACCCGAGGGTTCCCCTAAGAAAGCCTGTAGTTCTGTGCATCACCACAGGCTTCCACACGAGAAAGAAGCCCAGTCCTCTTACCAGCTTCCCAGGTAGGAGAGTCTAGGGCTGTCCAGTCATCGTCACCAAGTACCCTCGTGAAGGCATAGTAGCCTTTTTGGGATGCAGGTCTACTCATGTTACAGGACGACTGCCACACATGTCCTAATCTCCTCTTGATGGGATTTTGGTATTGCCCCTGTGAACATGATGCCAGATCCACTTCCTAAGGACAATTTGGAAAAACATCTGCTCCGACGGTAATATGTTGTCCGGGAGAGCTAACTGTTAGGTAAGTGGCTAGATCCATAGGCTGAGGCCATATTCTGGAAAGAGTGCCTTTCAAAGGGGAAAGACAACCTTGTTTCCAAAACCTGTCATGACTTTTGCCAGAAACGTGCAACACTACCATAAGAGGAATGACCTCACAGAGAAAAAAGTCCCCATTTTTCACAAGGCACATGAGAGATATTGGAGAAGCAGTGTTGGTTCCTTGTACCTAGTTTTGGCCCCAAGATGCGGCTTCTCGTAATTGTAAGGGGTTTGTACTACTGCCATCTCCACTGCTCAGAAATTAGCTGCCTGAAACACTGTTTTGCAAGGGTGCTTTCAAATGAATGCTGTTCACAAGTCATAGGAAGGCAGGTGGATCCTGTAGTACTACTACAGGTCTCTTTCAACCAACACCAGGGTCCGTCAAGCACAGTGATTTTTCTCTCCGGCAGAACTCATGGAGAAATGTGCAGCAGATGGGACACGGTTGGAGAAAGCTGCAAGATTTCTGGTTCAACAGAGATACCCTCAACGGTGCTCAGATTTGTTTCCAAAGCCAAAGAGGTCTGCAAGGCTTTCAAAGTGTCCGGAATGGCTTTTTTCCCACTAAGCGGACCTTTATGCCATTTCATGTTTTCTAGTACCTGGGAACACCTGGAGGGACACCCTAGAGTATGGGTTCACTGCAGCAGGTCAAACCGAATAATGGTTGACCTTTTTGGCTCTAGCATTTAGCGTCTTCAGTAAGTTCCTACCTCTCATAGGTCCCCTGGAAAAAATTGTAGTTGCGCTCCAAACTTGAGGCCACTAGGAGGGAATGGCAGCAAATGTCTTTTACCTAATCCTGAGTGAAGAGTTTCTGGGACAATGCGGGAGTCCTCAAAAGCCACCCACGTGAAGGCACACACACACAGTGGCATCAAAAACTTTTCGGCAAGGAGGACTATACATGCTGTGGAACTGTAGCGACTGTTGCCCTAAACTACTAGTAATGAGCTGTTACTAATCGATCTGTGAACTTGATGTCAGCTCCTCTTGCTAAAGACATGAGACAATCAAAGACTGTCAGAATTGAGTCTGTAGCCTGGGAGTCAAATATGGAAAATAAATGAGGCGTGTTATATAGGTTGAGGCCACACTCCCCAATGTATTCCTCTCAAAAGATAAACACATTCCTAACTTCTGAAACTTCTATTGAGCTGTCCTGGAAACAGGGAGCAGTAACGTAAGAAGAAGGGCTTCAAGAGAGGCAGAGTCCACATTTCTCCCAAGACACTTGAAGAATATTGGAGACACAGTGTTGGTTCCACATACATAGCTTTGGGTCCACGGGATGGCTGCTCATTAATTTTTTGAGGGGCTTTCCTACTGCCATCAACAAACCTCAGAGTTTAGCTGCCTAAGCACTCTGTTCCAAAGGTCCTTTGCAGTGGAACCCATTCAGAGGGTCATGGAAAGGTAGATGTCTCATGCAGTGCAGTTAGGTGCCTCTTTCATCCATCACCAGGTCAAAATCATGCACAGAGATTTTTCTCTGAGGGAAACTCATGCAGAAATGTGCAGCAGGTGGTGAATGGTTGGAAAAAAATGCAAGATTTTTGATTCCGCAGATGGGCACACAAGTATGCTCAGTTCTGTTTGGCAAAGCAAAGGCGGTCTCAAAGCCTTTCAGAGTGTCAGGAAAGGCCTCGTTCGCAGTAATCAGACCTTGGTGCTCTTTCAGGTTTTATTATACTTGAGAATACCTAGGGAATCACCATAGAGTGGGGTTCCCAGTAGCAGTTTAAACTGAGGAAATTTCGACGCTCTTGGCTCTGGTGCTTAGTGTGTTGAGGGAAAGTCCTGTGGCCTGAGGGTTCCTCTAAGTAAGCCTGTATTTCTGTGTCACACCACAGGCTTTGACGTGAAAATAGAAGCCCAGACCTTTTACCAGCTGGCGAGAGAGGATATTCTAGGACTGTACATTCATAGTCACCAACTGCCATCGTGAAGGCCTAGTAGCCTTTTCGGGATGCAGGTCTACTCAAATTGTGGGACTGCTGCCACCCATGTCCTAATCTCCTCTTGATGGGCTTTTGGTATTGTGCCTGTGAACGTGATGCCAGCTCCACTTCCTAAGGACAAGTGGGAAGCACAGACGCTCAGACGGTAATGTGTTGTCCGGGAGGGCTAAGGGATGGGAAAAGAGGCTTGATCTCTAGGCCGAGACTATGTTCTGCAAAGTGTGCTTTTCAACGGGGAGAGACAACCTTGTTTCCAAGACCTGTAATGACTTTTGCCAGAAACGTGCAACACTACCATAAAACGAATGACCCCACAGAGAGAAATGTCCCCATTTCTCAAAAAGCACATGAATAATTTAGGAGCCAGAGTGTTGGTTCCTTGTACATATGTTTGGCCCCAAGATGCGGCTTCTCGTAAATTGTCAGGGAGTTGTACTACTGCCATCTCCATTCCTCAGAAATTAGCTGCTTTCAAACACCGTGTTTCAAGGGCGCTTTCAAGTGAATGCTGTTCAGAAGGGATAGAAAGGCAGGTGTGTCCTGTAGTACTGGTAGAGGTATCTTTCAACCAAAACGAGACCCATCATGTACAGTGATTTTTCTCTCTGACAGAACTCAATGGAGAAATGTGCAGCAGGTGGAATATAGTTGGAGACAGCTGCAAATTTTGTGGTTCAATGGAGATTTGCTCAACTGTAATCAGATTTGTGTTCCAAAGCCAAAGAGCTCTGCAAGGCTTCCAAAGAGTAAGGATTGGCTTGTTTCCCACTAAGCGGACCTTTATGTCATTTCATGTTTTCTAGTACCTGGGAAAACCTGGAAAGACACCCTAGAGTAAGGATTCCCTGAAACCGGTCGAAGTGAAAAATGGTTGACCTTTTTGGCTCTAGCGTTTAGTGTCTTCAGTAATTTCCTACCTCTCCTGTGTCCCATGGGTGAACTTGTACTTCAGCTCCAAACAGCAGGCTGTGAGGACAGAATGGCAGCCAATGACTTATACCTGATCTTCATTGAAGAGTTTCTGGGACAATACCGGGGTCCTCAAAAATCTCCCACGTTTAGACACACACACACTGGCACCCAAGCTTCTTCAGGAAGGAGGACTACACATGCTTTTGGAGCTGTAGCGACTTTTGTCCTAACCTCCTAGTAATGAGCTGTTACTAATTGCTCTGTGAATCTGATGCCAGCTCCCCTTGCTAGAGATAGGGGGGAAACAAAGGCTCTCAGAAGATTGTTTGTAACCTGTGAGGCAAATAGGGAAAACACATGAGGCGTGCTATATAGGCTGAGGACACACACAGCAACGTATGCCTCTGAAGGGGGAAAATCCCTTCTGAGTTCGGAAAAATCTATTGAGTTGTTTTGGAAACAGGGAACACTACGCTATGCGGAAGGGCCTCGAGAGGGAAAGAGTCCACATTTCTCCCAAGGCACATTAGGGTATTGGAGACCCAGTGTTGGTTCCATGTACATAGCTTAGGGCCCAAGGGACGGCTGTTAATTAATTATTTGAGGGAGTTTCCGACTTCCATCTCCATACCTCAGAGTTTAGCTGCCTTAAGCACTCTGTTCCAAAGGTCCTCATGCCAGTTTATCTTTATACTCTGTGGCTCCCACCATATGACCTACTCCAGCCTTCAAGCTATGGCTAATCCAGGAAGAAATAATTGAATCAACATAAAACAGAAGTGACAGACTGGCAACCTGAAAGCCAAATTCAGCCCGCAGATCCATGTTTTGTTGTTTTATGTTCTTTTGATTTTGGAGTAAAGGTTTTCCTGCAAAGTGTTTGTAAAACAGGGAATTTTCACACAAAAATCCAGATTACTAGATTATCTTTAAAAACAGAGATCTAGTGAAACTCGGCTGATATTCCTGCATGGCAACATGTGCTGAAGCAGAGGACCAACAACCATCCCATTTGCAAAGGGCATATGTTCTCTGTCACCATTCCCATCCCTCCCTATGACTTTGTCCCAGGCCCGCTATATTCAGTTGCATGACTGGCTTGGGTCCTGCAAGCTGCAGGGTCTGCTACCCTGGCCTAAAGTCAACCACAACTCCTAGAAAGCTATCAACAAGTACCTAAATGACCTAAATGCATCATCCTCTTCAAAAAAAAAAAAAAAAAAAAAAAAAAGAGGCACCCTAGAGTAGTGGTTCCCTGCAGAAGGTCGAACCGAAAAACGTTTGCCCCTCTTGGCTCTAGCATTTAGCATCTTCAGTAAGTTCCTATCTCTCATGGGTCCCCTGAGCCACCTTCTGGTTCTGCTCCAAATAGGAAGCCACAAGGACAGAATGGCAGCCAATGTATTTTACGTGATACCGAGTGAAGAGTTTCTGGAACAATGTGGGAGTCCTCAAAAAAACACCCACGTGGAGACACACACACACTGGCATCCAAGCTTCTTCGGGAAGGAGGACTACACATGCTCTGAAAATGTAGAGACTGTTGCCCTAAACTCCTAATAATGAGCTGTTGGTAATTGCTTTATGAACTTGATTCCAGGTCCTCTTGCTAAAGACAGGGGAGAATTAAAGTCTCTCAGAAGTGAGGTTGTAGCCTGGGAAGTAAATATGGAAAGCACAAGAAGTCTGTAGGTAGGCTGAGACCTCACTCAGCTATGTGTGCATCTCAAGGGGTAAACACATTCCTGACTTCAGAAAACTCTATTGAGTTGTTCTGGAGACAGGGAACACTACCCTAAGTCGAAGGGCCTCAAGAGGGAAAGAGTCCACCTTTCTCTCAAGACATTTGAAGGACATAGGATACCCAGTGTTGGTTCCACTTACGTAGCTTTGGGCCCAAGGGACGGCTGCTCATTAATTGTTTGAGGGACTTTACTACTTCCATCTCCACACCTCAGAGATTAGCTGCCTTAAGCAGCTAATCCAAAGGTTCTTTGCAGTGGAACCCATTCAGAAGGGCATGGGAAGGCAGATGTCTCGTGCAGTAGAGGTAGGTTGCTCTTTCCATCATCATTAGGTCAATGTCATGCACAGAGATTTTTCTCTGAAGGGAACTCATGGAGAAATGTGCAACAGGTGGAGAATGGAGACAATGCACGATTTTTGCTTCCGCGGATGTATGCATAAGTTTGCTCACTTCTGTTTGGCAAAGCAAAAGCAGTCTCAAAGCCTACAAGAGTGTTGGGAAAGGCCTCTTTTGCAGTAACTGCACCTTGGCACTCTTTCAGGTTTTATTATACTTGAGAATACCTAGAGAGTTACCGTAGAGTGGTGTTCCTGGCAGCAGGTTAAACCGAAGGAATTTCGACGCTCTTCGCTCTGGCGCTTAGCGTGTTGAGGGAAAGTCTTGTGACCCGAGGGTTCCCCTAAGAAAGCCTGTAGTTCTGTGCATCACCACAGGCTTCCACACGAGAAAGAAGCCCAGTCCTCTTACCAGCTTCCCAGGTAGGAGAGTCTAGGGCTGTCCAGTCATCGTCACCAAGTACCCTCGTGAAGGCATAGTAGCCTTTTTGGGATGCAGGTCTACTCATGTTACAGGACGACTGCCACACATGTCCTAATCTCCTCTTGATGGGATTTTGGTATTGCCCCTGTGAACATGATGCCAGATCCACTTCCTAAGGACAATTTGGAAAAACATCTGCTCCGACGGTAATATGTTGTCCGGGAGAGCTAACTGTTAGGTAAGTGGCTAGATCCATAGGCTGAGGCCATATTCTGGAAAGAGTGCCTTTCAAAGGGGAAAGACAACCTTGTTTCCAAAACCTGTCATGACTTTTGCCAGAAACGTGCAACACTACCATAAGAGGAATGACCTCACAGAGAAAAAAGTCCCCATTTTTCACAAGGCACATGAGAGATATTGGAGAAGCAGTGTTGGTTCCTTGTACCTAGTTTTGGCCCCAAGATGCGGCTTCTCGTAATTGTAAGGGGTTTGTACTACTGCCATCTCCACTGCTCAGAAATTAGCTGCCTGAAACACTGTTTTGCAAGGGTGCTTTCAAATGAATGCTGTTCACAAGTCATAGGAAGGCAGGTGGATCCTGTAGTACTACTACAGGTCTCTTTCAACCAACACCAGGGTCCGTCAAGCACAGTGATTTTTCTCTCCGGCAGAACTCATGGAGAAATGTGCAGCAGATGGGACACGGTTGGAGAAAGCTGCAAGATTTCTGGTTCAACAGAGATACCCTCAACGGTGCTCAGATTTGTTTCCAAAGCCAAAGAGGTCTGCAAGGCTTTCAAAGTGTCCGGAATGGCTTTTTTCCCACTAAGCGGACCTTTATGCCATTTCATGTTTTCTAGTACCTGGGAACACCTGGAGGGACACCCTAGAGTATGGGTTCACTGCAGCAGGTCAAACCGAATAATGGTTGACCTTTTTGGCTCTAGCATTTAGCGTCTTCAGTAAGTTCCTACCTCTCATAGGTCCCCTGGAAAAAATTGTAGTTGCGCTCCAAACTTGAGGCCACTAGGAGGGAATGGCAGCAAATGTCTTTTACCTAATCCTGAGTGAAGAGTTTCTGGGACAATGCGGGAGTCCTCAAAAGCCACCCACGTGAAGGCACACACACACAGTGGCATCAAAAACTTTTCGGCAAGGAGGACTATACATGCTGTGGAACTGTAGCGACTGTTGCCCTAAACTACTAGTAATGAGCTGTTACTAATCGATCTGTGAACTTGATGTCAGCTCCTCTTGCTAAAGACATGAGACAATCAAAGACTGTCAGAATTGAGTCTGTAGCCTGGGAGTCAAATATGGAAAATAAATGAGGCGTGTTATATAGGTTGAGGCCACACTCCCCAATGTATTCCTCTCAAAAGATAAACACATTCCTAACTTCTGAAACTTCTATTGAGCTGTCCTGGAAACAGGGAGCAGTAACGTAAGAAGAAGGGCTTCAAGAGAGGCAGAGTCCACATTTCTCCCAAGACACTTGAAGAATATTGGAGACACAGTGTTGGTTCCACATACATAGCTTTGGGTCCACGGGATGGCTGCTCATTAATTTTTTGAGGGGCTTTCCTACTGCCATCAACAAACCTCAGAGTTTAGCTGCCTAAGCACTCTGTTCCAAAGGTCCTTTGCAGTGGAACCCATTCAGAGGGTCATGGAAAGGTAGATGTCTCATGCAGTGCAGTTAGGTGCCTCTTTCATCCATCACCAGGTCAAAATCATGCACAGAGATTTTTCTCTGAGGGAAACTCATGCAGAAATGTGCAGCAGGTGGTGAATGGTTGGAAAAAAATGCAAGATTTTTGATTCCGCAGATGGGCACACAAGTATGCTCAGTTCTGTTTGGCAAAGCAAAGGCGGTCTCAAAGCCTTTCAGAGTGTCAGGAAAGGCCTCGTTCGCAGTAATCAGACCTTGGTGCTCTTTCAGGTTTTATTATACTTGAGAATACCTAGGGAATCACCATAGAGTGGGGTTCCCAGTAGCAGTTTAAACTGAGGAAATTTCGACGCTCTTGGCTCTGGTGCTTAGTGTGTTGAGGGAAAGTCCTGTGGCCTGAGGGTTCCTCTAAGTAAGCCTGTATTTCTGTGTCACACCACAGGCTTTGACGTGAAAATAGAAGCCCAGACCTTTTACCAGCTGGCGAGAGAGGATATTCTAGGACTGTACATTCATAGTCACCAACTGCCATCGTGAAGGCCTAGTAGCCTTTTCGGGATGCAGGTCTACTCAAATTGTGGGACTGCTGCCACCCATGTCCTAATCTCCTCTTGATGGGCTTTTGGTATTGTGCCTGTGAACGTGATGCCAGCTCCACTTCCTAAGGACAAGTGGGAAGCACAGACGCTCAGACGGTAATGTGTTGTCCGGGAGGGCTAAGGGATGGGAAAAGAGGCTTGATCTCTAGGCCGAGACTATGTTCTGCAAAGTGTGCTTTTCAACGGGGAGAGACAACCTTGTTTCCAAGACCTGTAATGACTTTTGCCAGAAACGTGCAACACTACCATAAAACGAATGACCCCACAGAGAGAAATGTCCCCATTTCTCAAAAAGCACATGAATAATTTAGGAGCCAGAGTGTTGGTTCCTTGTACATATGTTTGGCCCCAAGATGCGGCTTCTCGTAAATTGTCAGGGAGTTGTACTACTGCCATCTCCATTCCTCAGAAATTAGCTGCTTTCAAACACCGTGTTTCAAGGGCGCTTTCAAGTGAATGCTGTTCAGAAGGGATAGAAAGGCAGGTGTGTCCTGTAGTACTGGTAGAGGTATCTTTCAACCAAAACGAGACCCATCATGTACAGTGATTTTTCTCTCTGACAGAACTCAATGGAGAAATGTGCAGCAGGTGGAATATAGTTGGAGACAGCTGCAAATTTTGTGGTTCAATGGAGATTTGCTCAACTGTAATCAGATTTGTGTTCCAAAGCCAAAGAGCTCTGCAAGGCTTCCAAAGAGTAAGGATTGGCTTGTTTCCCACTAAGCGGACCTTTATGTCATTTCATGTTTTCTAGTACCTGGGAAAACCTGGAAAGACACCCTAGAGTAAGGATACCATGAAGCATGTCAAAGCAAAAACTGGTTGACCTTTTTGGCTCTAGCGTTTAGTGTCTTCAGTAATTTCCTACCTCTCCTGTGTCCCATGGGTGAACTTGTACTTCAGCTCCAAACAGCAGGCTGTGAGGACAGAATGGCAGCCAATGACTTATACCTGATCTTCATTGAAGAGTTTCTGGGACAATACCGGGGTCCTCAAAAATCTCCCACGTTTAGACACACACACACTGGCACCCAAGCTTCTTCAGGAAGGAGGACTACACATGCTTTTGGAGCTGTAGCGACTTTTGTCCTAACCTCCTAGTAATGAGCTGTTACTAATTGCTCTGTGAATCTGATGCCAGCTCCCCTTGCTAGAGATAGGGGGGAAACAAAGGCTCTCAGAAGATTGTTTGTAACCTGTGAGGCAAATAGGGAAAACACACGAGGCGTGCTACATAGGCTGAGGACACACACAGCAACGTATGCCTCTGAAGGGGGAAAATCCCTTCTGAGTTCGGAAAAATCTATTGAGTTGTTTTGGAAACAGGGAACACTACGCTATGCGGAAGGGCCTCGAGAGGGAAAGAGTCCACATTTCTCCCAAGGCACATTAGGGTATTGGAGACCCAGTGTTGGTTCCATGTACATAGCTTAGGGCCCAAGGGACGGCTGTTAATTAATTATTTGAGGGAGTTTCCGACTTCCATCTCCATACCTCAGAGTTTAGCTGCCTTAAGCACTCTGTTCCAAAGGTCCTTTGCAGTGGAACCCATTCAGAAAGGCATGGGAAAGCAGATGTCTCATGCAGTACAAGTAGGTGGCTTTTTCAACCATCACCTGGTTAATGTCATGCACAGAGATTTTTCTGTGAGCGAAACTCAGAAGAAATGTGCAACAGGTGGTGAATGGTTGGAGACGATGCAAGATTCTTGCTTCTCCGGATGTATGCACAAGTATGCTCAGTTCAGTTTGGCAAAGCAAATGCGGTCTCAAAGCCTTTCAGACTGTCAGGAAAGGCCTGTTTCGCTGTAACCGCACCTTGGTGCTCTTTCAGGTTTCATTGTATTTGAGAATACCTAGAGAGTTACAGTAGAGTGGTTTTCCCAGAAGCAGGTTAAACCGATGAAAGTTCAACCCTCTTGACCCTGGCACATAGCGTCTTACAGGGAGGTCCTGTGGCCCTAGCCTTCCCTATGTAAGCCTGTAGTTCTGCTCCACACCACAGACTTCGAAGCGAGAATAGAAGCCAAGGTCCTTTACCAGCTGCCCAGTGAGGAGATTCTATTACTATCCAGGCGTCGTGACCCACCATCCACTTTTAGGCATTCCAGCCTTTTTAGGAAGCACGTCTACTCATGCTGCATTATTGCTGCCACACTTGTTCTAAACTCCTCTTGATGGGCTTTTGATAATTGCTTCTGTGAAAAAGATGCCAGCTCCACTTGCTTAGGACAACAGGGAATCATGGCTCTAGACAGTAATGTGTAGTCTGGGAGGCCTAAGGGAAGGAATGTAGGCTTGATCAGTAGGCTGAAGCTATGCTCTGCAAGATGTGTTTTCAACGTGGAAAGACACCCCTGATTCCGAGATCTTTAATGACCTTTGCCAGAAACGTGCAACACTAGCATAAGAGGAATGTCCTCACAGAGAGAAATGTCCCTGTTACCAACAGGTCACATGAAAGGTATTGGAGAAACAGTGTTTGTTCCTTGTACGGAGTTTCAGGTCCAAGGTGCGGCTTCTCGTAAATTGTCAGAGACTTGTACTACTGCCATCCACACCTCCGAAATTAGTTTCCCGAAACGTTGTGTTGCTTGATGCTTTCAACGAATGCTGTTCAGAAGGCATAGGAAGGCAGGTGTGACCTGTAGTACTGGTACAGGTTTCCTTCAACCGAGAGCAGGGCCCGTCGTGCACAGTGATTTATCTCTCTGACAAAACTCATGACGAAATTGGCAGCAGCTGGAACATAGTTGGAGACAGCTGCAAGATTTCTGGCTCCACGGAGATACACTCAACGGTGCTCAGTTTTGTGTTCCAAAGCCAAAGTGGTCTCGAAAACTTTCAGAGAGTTGGGAATGGCTTGTTTCACCCTAATCAGACCTTTGTGCCGTTTCATGTGTTATAGTACATGGGAATACCTGGAGATGCACCCTAGAGTATTGGTTCCCTGCAGCAGGTCGAACCAAAAACATGTTGACCTTCTTGGCTCTAGCATTTAGCATGTTCAGTAAGTTCCTACATCGCATGAGTTTCCTGGGCCACCTTGTAGTTCTGCTCCGAACAGGAGGCCATGAGGAGAGAATGGCAGCCAATGTCTTTTACCTGATCCTGAGTCAATAGTATCTGGGGCAATGCGAGAGTCCTCAAACACCATCCACGTGGTGACACACACGGACACTGGCATCCAAGACTCTTCGGGAAGGAGGACTACACATGCACCCTAGAGTAGTGGTTCCCTGCAGAAGGTCGAACCGAAAAACGTTTGCCCCTCTTGGCTCTAGCATTTAGCATCTTCAGTAAGTTCCTATCTCTCATGGGTCCCCTGAGCCACCTTCTGGTTCTGCTCCAAATAGGAAGCCACAAGGACAGAATGGCAGCCAATGTATTTTACGTGATACCGAGTGAAGAGTTTCTGGAACAATGTGGGAGTCCTCAAAAAAACACCCACGTGGAGACACACACACACTGGCATCCAAGCTTCTTCGGGAAGGAGGACTACACATGCTCTGAAAATGTAGAGACTGTTGCCCTAAACTCCTAATAATGAGCTGTTGGTAATTGCTTTATGAACTTGATTCCAGGTCCTCTTGCTAAAGACAGGGGAGAATTAAAGTCTCTCAGAAGTGAGGTTGTAGCCTGGGAAGTAAATATGGAAAGCACAAGAAGTCTGTAGGTAGGCTGAGACCTCACTCAGCTATGTGTGCATCTCAAGGGGTAAACACATTCCTGACTTCAGAAAACTCTATTGAGTTGTTCTGGAGACAGGGAACACTACCCTAAGTCGAAGGGCCTCAAGAGGGAAAGAGTCCACCTTTCTCTCAAGACATTTGAAGGACATAGGATACCCAGTGTTGGTTCCACTTACGTAGCTTTGGGCCCAAGGGACGGCTGCTCATTAATTGTTTGAGGGACTTTACTACTTCCATCTCCACACCTCAGAGATTAGCTGCCTTAAGCAGCTAATCCAAAGGTTCTTTGCAGTGGAACCCATTCAGAAGGGCATGGGAAGGCAGATGTCTCGTGCAGTAGAGGTAGGTTGCTCTTTCCATCATCATTAGGTCAATGTCATGCACAGAGATTTTTCTCTGAAGGGAACTCATGGAGAAATGTGCAACAGGTGGAGAATGGAGACAATGCACGATTTTTGCTTCCGCGGATGTATGCATAAGTTTGCTCACTTCTGTTTGGCAAAGCAAAAGCAGTCTCAAAGCCTACAAGAGTGTTGGGAAAGGCCTCTTTTGCAGTAACTGCACCTTGGCACTCTTTCAGGTTTTATTATACTTGAGAATACCTAGAGAGTTACCGTAGAGTGGTGTTCCTGGCAGCAGGTTAAACCGAAGGAATTTCGACGCTCTTCGCTCTGGCGCTTAGCGTGTTGAGGGAAAGTCTTGTGACCCGAGGGTTCCCCTAAGAAAGCCTGTAGTTCTGTGCATCACCACAGGCTTCCACACGAGAAAGAAGCCCAGTCCTCTTACCAGCTTCCCAGGTAGGAGAGTCTAGGGCTGTCCAGTCATCGTCACCAAGTACCCTCGTGAAGGCATAGTAGCCTTTTTGGGATGCAGGTCTACTCATGTTACAGGACGACTGCCACACATGTCCTAATCTCCTCTTGATGGGATTTTGGTATTGCCCCTGTGAACATGATGCCAGATCCACTTCCTAAGGACAATTTGGAAAAACATCTGCTCCGACAGTAATATGTTGTCCGGGAGAGCTAACTGTTAGGTAAGTGGCTAGATCCATAGGCTGAGGCCATATTCTGGAAAGAGTGCCTTTCAAAGGGGAAAGACAACCTTGTTTCCAAAACCTGTCATGACTTTTGCCAGAAACGTGCAACACTACCATAAGAGGAATGACCTCACAGAGAAAAAAGTCCCCATTTTTCACAAGGCACATGAGAGATATTGGAGAAGCAGTGTTGGTTCCTTGTACCTAGTTTTGGCCCCAAGATGCGGCTTCTCGTAATTGTAAGGGGTTTGTACTACTGCCATCTCCACTGCTCAGAAATTAGCTGCCTGAAACACTGTTTTGCAAGGGTGCTTTCAAATGAATGCTGTTCACAAGTCATAGGAAGGCAGGTGGATCCTGTAGTACTACTACAGGTCTCTTTCAACCAACACCAGGGTCCGTCAAGCACAGTGATTTTTCTCTCCGGCAGAACTCATGGAGAAATGTGCAGCAGATGGGACACGGTTGGAGAAAGCTGCAAGATTTCTGGTTCAACAGAGATACCCTCAACGGTGCTCAGATTTGTTTCCAAAGCCAAAGAGGTCTGCAAGGCTTTCAAAGTGTCCGGAATGGCTTTTTTCCCACTAAGCGGACCTTTATGCCATTTCATGTTTTCTAGTACCTGGGAACACCTGGAGGGACACCCTAGAGTATGGGTTCACTGCAGCAGGTCAAACCGAATAATGGTTGACCTTTTTGGCTCTAGCATTTAGCGTCTTCAGTAAGTTCCTACCTCTCATAGGTCCCCTGGAAAAAATTGTAGTTGCGCTCCAAACTTGAGGCCACTAGGAGGGAATGGCAGCAAATGTCTTTTACCTAATCCTGAGTGAAGAGTTTCTGGGACAATGCGGGAGTCCTCAAAAGCCACCCACGTGAAGGCACACACACACAGTGGCATCAAAAACTTTTCGGCAAGGGGGACTATACATGCTGTGGAACTGTAGCGACTGTTGCCCTAAACTACTAGTAATGAGCTGTTACTAATCGATCTGTGAACTTGATGTCAGCTCCTCTTGCTAAAGACATGAGACAATCAAAGACTGTCAGAATTGAGTCTGTAGCCTGGGAGTCAAATATGGAAAATAAATGAGGCGTGTTATATAGGTTGAGGCCACACTCCCCAATGTATTCCTCTCAAAAGATAAACACATTCCTAACTTCTGAAACTTCTATTGAGCTGTCCTGGAAACAGGGAGCAGTAACGTAAGAAGAAGGGCTTCAAGAGAGGCAGAGTCCACATTTCTCCCAAGACACTTGAAGAATATTGGAGACACAGTGTTGGTTCCACATACATAGCTTTGGGTCCACGGGATGGCTGCTCATTAATTTTTTGAGGGGCTTTCCTACTGCCATCAACAAACCTCAGAGTTTAGCTGCCTAAGCACTCTGTTCCAAAGGTCCTTTGCAGTGGAACCCATTCAGAGGGTCATGGAAAGGTAGATGTCTCATGCAGTGCAGTTAGGTGGCTCTTTCATCCATCACCAGGTCAAAATCATGCACAGAGATTTTTCTCTGAGGGAAACTCATGCAGAAATGTGCAGCAGGTGGTGAATGGTTGGAAAAAAATGCAAGATTTTTGGGTCCACAGATGTACGCACAAGTATGCTCAGTTTTGTGTGGCAAAGCAATGGCGGTCTCAAAGCCTTTCAGGGTGTCAGGAAAGGCCTCTTTCACAGTAACAGGATCTTGGTGCTCTTTCAGGTTTTATTATACTTGAGAATACCTAGTAGAGTGGGGTTCCTGGCAGCAGTTTAAACCGATGAAATTTCGACGCTCTTGGCTCTGGCATTTAGCGTGTTGAGGGAAAGTCTTGTGGCTCGAGGGTTCCCCTAAGTAAGCCTGTATTTCTGTGCCACACCACAGACTTCAACACGAGAATAGAAGCCCAGACCTTTTACCGGCTGTGCAGGGAGCAGATTCTAGGACTGTACATTCATAGTCACCATCCTCCATCTTGAAGGCATACTAGCCTTTTGGGATGCCAGTCTACTCATGTTGTGGGACTGCTGCCACTCATGTCCTAATCTCCTCTTGATGGGCTTTTGGTATTGTGCCTGTGAACATGAGGCCAGCTCCACTTCCTAAGGACAAGTGGAAAGCACAGGCGCTCAGACGGTAATGTGGTGTCTGAGAGGGCAAAGTGATGGGAAAAGAGGCTTGATCCCTAGGCCGAGACTATGTTCTGCAAAGTGTGCTTTTCAACAGGGAAAGACAACCTTGTTTCCAAGACCTGTAATGACTTTTGCCAGAAATGTGCAACATTACCATAAGAGGAATGACCCCACAAAGAGAAATGTCTCTATTTCTCAAAAGGCACATGAAGAATATAGGAGCCAGAGTGTTGGTTCCTTGTACATATGTTTGGCCCCAAGATGCGGCTTCTCGTAAATTGTCAGGGAGTTGTACTACTGCCATCTCCATTCCTCAGAAATTAGCTGCTTTCAAACACCGTGTTTCAAGGGCGCTTTCAAGTGAATGCTGTTCAGAAGGGATAGAAAGGCAGGTGTGTCCTGTAGTACTGGTAGAGGTATCTTTCAACCAAAACGAGACCCATCATGTACAGTGATTTTTCTCTCTGACAGAACTCAATGGAGAAATGTGCAGCAGGTGGAATATAGTTGGAGACAGCTGCAAATTTTGTGGTTCAATGGAGATTTGCTCAACTGTAATCAGATTTGTGTTCCAAAGCCAAAGAGCTCTGCAAGGCTTCCAAAGAGTAAGGATTGGCTTGTTTCCCACTAAGCGGACCTTTATGTCATTTCATGTTTTCTAGTACCTGGGAAAACCTGGAAAGACACCCTAGAGTAAGGATACCATGAAGCATGTCAAAGCAAAAACTGGTTGACCTTTTTGGCTCTAGCGTTTAGTGTCTTCAGTAATTTCCTACCTCTCCTGTGTCCCATGGGTGAACTTGTACTTCAGCTCCAAACAGCAGGCTGTGAGGACAGAATGGCAGCCAATGACTTATACCTGATCTTCATTGAAGAGTTTCTGGGACAATACCGGGGTCCTCAAAAATCTCCCACGTTTAGACACACACACACTGGCACCCAAGCTTCTTCAGGAAGGAGGACTACACATGCTTTTGGAGCTGTAGCGACTTTTGTCCTAACCTCCTAGTAATGAGCTGTTACTAATTGCTCTGTGAATCTGATGCCAGCTCCCCTTGCTAGAGATAGGGGGGAAACAAAGGCTCTCAGAAGATTGTTTGTAACCTGTGAGGCAAATAGGGAAAACACACGAGGCGTGCTACATAGGCTGAGGACACACACAGCAACGTATGCCTCTGAAGGGGGAAAATCCCTTCTGAGTTCGGAAAAATCTATTGAGTTGTTTTGGAAACAGGGAACACTACGCTATGCGGAAGGGCCTCGAGAGGGAAAGAGTCCACATTTCTCCCAAGGCACATTAGGGTATTGGAGACCCAGTGTTGGTTCCATGTACATAGCTTAGGGCCCAAGGGACGGCTGTTAATTAATTATTTGAGGGAGTTTCCGACTTCCATCTCCATACCTCAGAGTTTAGCTGCCTTAAGCACTCTGTTCCAAAGGTCCTTTGCAGTGGAACCCATTCAGAAAGGCATGGGAAAGCAGATGTCTCATGCAGTACAAGTAGGTGGCTTTTTCAACCATCACCTGGTTAATGTCATGCACAGAGATTTTTCTGTGAGCGAAACTCAGAAGAAATGTGCAACAGGTGGTGAATGGTTGGAGACGATGCAAGATTCTTGCTTCTCCGGATGTATGCACAAGTATGCTCAGTTCAGTTTGGCAAAGCAAATGCGGTCTCAAAGCCTTTCAGACTGTCAGGAAAGGCCTGTTTCGCTGTAACCGCACCTTGGTGCTCTTTCAGGTTTCATTGTATTTGAGAATACCTAGAGAGTTACAGTAGAGTGGTTTTCCCAGAAGCAGGTTAAACCGATGAAAGTTCAACCCTCTTGACCCTGGCACATAGCGTCTTACAGGGAGGTCCTGTGGCCCTAGCCTTCCCTATGTAAGCCTGTAGTTCTGCTCCACACCACAGACTTCGAAGCGAGAATAGAAGCCAAGGTCCTTTACCAGCTGCCCAGTGAGGAGATTCTATTACTATCCAGGCGTCGTGACCCACCATCCACTTTTAGGCATTCCAGCCTTTTTAGGAAGCACGTCTACTCATGCTGCATTATTGCTGCCACACTTGTTCTAAACTCCTCTTGATGGGCTTTTGATAATTGCTTCTGTGAAAAAGATGCCAGCTCCACTTGCTTAGGACAACAGGGAATCATGGCTCTAGACAGTAATGTGTAGTCTGGGAGGCCTAAGGGAAGGAATGTAGGCTTGATCAGTAGGCTGAAGCTATGCTCTGCAAGATGTGTTTTCAACGTGGAAAGACACCCCTGATTCCGAGATCTTTAATGACCTTTGCCAGAAACGTGCAACACTAGCATAAGAGGAATGTCCTCACAGAGAGAAATGTCCCTGTTACCAACAGGTCACATGAAAGGTATTGGAGAAACAGTGTTTGTTCCTTGTACGGAGTTTCAGGTCCAAGGTGCGGCTTCTCGTAAATTGTCAGAGACTTGTACTACTGCCATCCACACCTCCGAAATTAGTTTCCCGAAACGTTGTGTTGCTTGATGCTTTCAACGAATGCTGTTCAGAAGGCATAGGAAGGCAGGTGTGACCTGTAGTACTGGTACAGTTTTCCTTCAACCGAGAGCAGGGCCCGTCGTGCACAGTGATTTATCTCTCTGACAAAACTCATGACGAAATTGGCAGCAGCTGGAACATAGTTGGAGACAGCTGCAAGATTTCTGGCTCCACGGAGATACACTCAACGGTGCTCAGTTTTGTGTTCCAAAGCCAAAGTGGTCTCGAAAACTTTCAGAGAGTTGGGAATGGCTTGTTTCACCCTAATCAGACCTTTGTGCCGTTTCATGTGTTATAGTACATGGGAATACCTGGAGATGCACCCTAGAGTATTGGTTCCCTGCAGCAGGTCGAACCAAAAACATGTTGACCTTCTTGGCTCTAGCATTTAGCATGTTCAGTAAGTTCCTACATCGCATGAGTTTCCTGGGCCACCTTGTAGTTCTGCTCCGAACAGGAGGCCATGAGGAGAGAATGGCAGCCAATGTCTTTTACCTGATCCTGAGTCAATAGTATCTGGGGCAATGCGAGAGTCCTCAAACACCATCCACGTGGTGACACACACGGACACTGACATCCAAGACTCTTCGGGAAGGAGGACTACACATGCTGTGGAACTGTAGCGACTGTTGCCCTCAACTCCTAATAATGATATGTTAGTAATAGCTTTGTGAACTTCATGTCAGCTCCTATTGCTAAAGACATGGGGGAATCAAAGTCTCTCAGAAGTCAGTTTGTAGCCTTGGAGGCAACTATGGAAAACACGCGAGGTGTGCTACATAGGCTGAGGCCATGCTCAGCAAATTATACCTCTCAAGCAGGAAATACGTTCCTGATTTCTGAAAACTATATTGACTTTTTCTCGAAAATGGGAAAACTACCCTAAGTGAAAGGGCCTCGAAAGGGAAAGAGTCCACATTTCTCACAAGACTCCTGAAGGTTATTGAAGACACAGTTTTGGTTCCTAGTACACAGTTTGGGCCCAAGGGACGGCTGCTCATTAAATTTTTGACAGACTTTCTTACTTCCATCTCCATACCTCAGAGTTTAGCTGCCTTAAGCACTCTGTTCCAAAGGTCCTTTGTATTAGAATGTATTCAGAAGGGCATGGGAAGGTAGTGTCTCATGCAGTGCAGGCAGGTGGCTCTTTCAAGCATCACCAGGTCAATGTCATGCACAGAGATTTTCCGTTGAGGGAAAATCATGGAGAAATGTGCAGCAGTCCGTGAACGGTTGGAGACAAGTGGAAGATTTTTGGTTCCGCAGATATATGCACAATTATGCTCAGTTCTGTTGGGCAAAGCAAAAGCTGTCTCAAAGAATTCAGAGTGTTGTGAAAGACCGCTTTCATAGTAACCAGACCTTTGTGGTTTCAGGTTTTATTGTACTTAAGAACCCTAGAGATTCACCGTAGAGTGGGGTTCTCCGCAGCGGGTTAAACCGATGAAAGTTCGACGCTCTTGGCTCAGGCAGTTAGCGTCTTGAGGGAACTTCCTGTTGCCCGAAGGTTCTCCTAATAAGCCTGTAGTTCTGCTCTGCACCACAGATTTTGTCGTGAGAATAGAAGCCAAGGTCTTTTACCAGCTGCCCATTGAGGAGATTCTATTACTCTCCAGGTGTCATGACCTATCACCCACGTTTAGGCATCCCAGCCTTTTCGAGAAGCACGTCTACTTATGCTGCGGGACTGCTGCCACCCTTCGTCTAAATTCCTCTTGATGGGTTTTTGTTAATTGCTTCTGTGAACATGATGCCAGCTCCACTTGCTAAGGACCACCAGGAATCACAAGCTCTAGATCGTAATGTGTAGTCTGGGAGGCCTAAGGGGAAGGAAACGAGGCTTCATCCCTAGGCCAAGTGTATGCTCTGCAAAGTGTGTTTTTCAACGTGGAAAGACACCACTGATTCTGAGACCTGTAATGACTTTCGCCAGAAACGTGCAACAATACCATAAGAGGAATTACCTCACAGAGAGAAATGTCCCCGTTTCCCACAATTCACATGAAGGTTATTGGAGACACAGTGTTGGTTCCTTGTATATGTAGTTTTGGGCCCAAGATGTGGCTTCTCGTAAATTATCAGGGAGTTGTACTACTGCCATCTGCACACCTCAGGAATTAGCTGCCTGAAACACCGTGTTGCAAGGGTGCTTTCAAGTTAATGCTGTTCAGAAGGCATAGGAAGGCAGGTATGTGCTGTAGTACTGGTACAGGTCTCTTTCAAGTGACACCAGGACCCTGAAGAGTTTCTGGGACAATGCGGGAGTCCTCAAAAGCCACCCACGTGAAGGCACACACACACAGTGGCATCAAAAACTTTTCGGCAAGGAGGACTATACATGCTGTGGAACTGTAGCGACTGTTGCCCTAAACTACTAGTAATGAGCTGTTACTAATCGATCTGTGAACTTGATGTCAGCTCCTCTTGCTAAAGACATGAGACAATCAAAGACTGTCAGAATTGAGTCTGTAGCCTGGGAGTCAAATATGGAAAATAAATGAGGCGTGTTATATAGGTTGAGGCCACACTCCCCAATGTATTCCTCTCAAAAGATAAACACATTCCTAACTTCTGAAACTTCTATTGAGCTGTCCTGGAAACAGGGAGCAGTAACGTAAGAAGAAGGGCTTCAAGAGAGGCAGAGTCCACATTTCTCCCAAGACACTTGAAGAATATTGGAGACACAGTGTTGGTTCCACATACATAGCTTTGGGTCCACGGGATGGCTGCTCATTAATTTTTTGAGGGGCTTTCCTACTGCCATCAACAAACCTCAGAGTTTAGCTGCCTAAGCACTCTGTTCCAAAGGTCCTTTGCAGTGGAACCCATTCAGAGGGTCATGGAAAGGTAGATGTCTCATGCAGTGCAGTTAGGTGGCTCTTTCATCCATCACCAGGTCAAAATCATGCACAGAGATTTTTCTCTGAGGGAAACTCATGCAGAAATGTGCAGCAGGTGGTGAATGGTTGGAAAAAAATGCAAGATTTTTGGGTCCACAGATGTACGCACAAGTATGCTCAGTTTTGTGTGGCAAAGCAATGGCGGTCTCAAAGCCTTTCAGGGTGTCAGGAAAGGCCTCTTTCACAGTAACAGGATCTTGGTGCTCTTTCAGGTTTTATTATACTTGAGAATACCTAGTAGAGTGGGGTTCCTGGCAGCAGTTTAAACCGATGAAATTTCGACGCTCTTGGCTCTGGCATTTAGCGTGTTGAGGGAAAGTCTTGTGGCTCGAGGGTTCCCCTAAGTAAGCCTGTATTTCTGTGCCACACCACAGACTTCAACACGAGAATAGAAGCCCAGACCTTTTACCGGCTGTGCAGGGAGCAGATTCTAGGACTGTACATTCATAGTCACCATCCTCCATCTTGAAGGCATACTAGCCTTTTGGGATGCCAGTCTACTCATGTTGTGGGACTGCTGCCACTCATGTCCTAATCTCCTCTTGATGGGCTTTTGGTATTGTGCCTGTGAACATGAGGCCAGCTCCACTTCCTAAGGACAAGTGGAAAGCACAGGCGCTCAGACGGTAATGTGGTGTCTGAGAGGGCAAAGTGATGGGAAAAGAGGCTTGATCCCTAGGCCGAGACTATGTTCTGCAAAGTGTGCTTTTCAACAGGGAAAGACAACCTTGTTTCCAAGACCTGTAATGACTTTTGCCAGAAATGTGCAACATTACCATAAGAGGAATGACCCCACAAAGAGAAATGTCTCTATTTCTCAAAAGGCACATGAAGAATATAGGAGCCAGAGTGTTGGTTCCTTGTACATATGTTTGGCCCCAAGATGCGGCTTCTCGTAAATTGTCAGGGAGTTGTACTACTGCCATCTCCATTCCTCAGAAATTAGCTGCTTTCAAACACCGTGTTTCAAGGGCGCTTTCAAGTGAATGCTGTTCAGAAGGGATAGAAAGGCAGGTGTGTCCTGTAGTACTGGTAGAGGTATCTTTCAACCAAAACGAGACCCATCATGTACAGTGATTTTTCTCTCTGACAGAACTCAATGGAGAAATGTGCAGCAGGTGGAATATAGTTGGAGACAGCTGCAAATTTTGTGGTTCAATGGAGATTTGCTCAACTGTAATCAGATTTGTGTTCCAAAGCCAAAGAGCTCTGCAAGGCTTCCAAAGAGTAAGGATTGGCTTGTTTCCCACTAAGCGGACCTTTATGTCATTTCATGTTTTCTAGTACCTGGGAAAACCTGGAAAGACACCCTAGAGTAAGGATACCATGAAGCATGTCAAAGCAAAAACTGGTTGACCTTTTTAGCTCTAGCGTTTAGTGTCTTCAGTAATTTCCTACCTCTCCTGTGTCCCATGGGTGAACTTGTACTTCAGCTCCAAACAGCAGGCTGTGAGGACAGAATGGCAGCCAATGACTTATACCTGATCTTCATTGAAGAGTTTCTGGGACAATACCGGGGTCCTCAAAAATCTCCCACGTTTAGACACACACACACTGGCACCCAAGCTTCTTCAGGAAGGAGGACTACACATGCTTTTGGAGCTGTAGCGACTTTTGTCCTAACCTCCTAGTAATGAGCTGTTACTAATTGCTCTGTGAATCTGATGCCAGCTCCCCTTGCTAGAGATAGGGGGGAAACAAAGGCTCTCAGAAGATTGTTTGTAACCTGTGAGGCAAATAGGGAAAACACACGAGGCGTGCTACATAGGCTGAGGACACACACAGCAACGTATGCCTCTGAAGGGGGAAAAATCCCTTCTGAGTTCGGAAAACTCTATTGAGTTGTTCTGGACTCAGGGAACACTAGCCTATGCGGAAGGGACTCGAGAGGAAAAGAGTCCACATTTCTCCCAAGACACTTTAGGGTATTGGAGACCCAGTGTTTATTCCATGTACGTAGTTTTGGGCCCAAGGGACGGCTGCTCATTAATTGTTTGAGGGAGTTTCCTACTTCCATCTCCATGCCTCAGAGTTTAGCTGCCTTAAGCACTCTATTCCAAACGTCCTTTGCAGTGGAACCCGTTCAGAAAGGCATGGGAAGGCAGGTGTCTCATGCAGTACAGGTAGGTGGCTTTTTCAAACATCACCTAGTCAGTGTCCTGCACAGAGATTTTTCTCTGAGCAAAATTCAGGGGAAATATGCAGCAGGTGGTGAATGGTTGGAGACGATGCAAGATTTTTGCTTCTCTGGATGTAGGCACAAGTATGCTCAGTTCAGTCTGGCAAAGCAAAAGTGGTCTCAAAGCCTTTCAGATTGTTGAGAAAGGCCTGTTTCGCTGTAACCGCACCTTGG
>NC_041232.1:57725666-57773991 GCF_002837175.3 Physeter macrocephalus | reverse complement strand
GCCATGAGGAGAGAATGGCAGCCAATGTCTTTTACTTGATCCTGCGTGAATAGTGCCTGGAACAATGCGTGAGTACTCAAATACCACCCATGTGGTGACACACACGGACACTGGCATCCAAGACTCTTCGGGAAGGAGGACTACACATGCTGTGGAACTGTAGCGACTGTTGCCCTCAACTCCTAATAATGATATGTTAGTAATAGCTTTGTGAACTTCATGTCAGCTCCTATTGCTAAAGACATGGGGGAATCAAAGTCTCTCAGAAGTCAGTTTGTAGCCTTGGAGGCAACTATGGAAAACACGCGAGGTGTGCTACATAGGCTGAGGCCATGCTCAGCAAATTATACCTCTCAAGCAGGAAATACGTTCCTGATTTCTGAAAACTATATTGACTTTTTCTCGAAAATGGGAAAACTACCCTAAGTGAAAGGGCCTCGAAAGGGAAAGAGTCCACATTTCTCACAAGACTCCTGAAGGTTATTGAAGACACAGTTTTGGTTCCTAGTACACAGTTTGGGCCCAAGGGACGGCTGCTCATTAAATTTTTGACAGACTTTCTTACTTCCATCTCCATACCTCAGAGTTTAGCTGCCTTAAGCACTCTGTTCCAAAGGTCCTTTGTATTAGAATGTATTCAGAAGGGCATGGGAAGGTAGTGTCTCATGCAGTGCAGGCAGGTGGCTCTTTCAAGCATCACCAGGTCAATGTCATGCACAGAGATTTTCCGTTGAGGGAAAATCATGGAGAAATGTGCAGCAGTCCGTGAACGGTTGGAGACAAGTGGAAGATTTTTGGTTCCGCAGATATATGCACAATTATGCTCAGTTCTGTTGGGCAAAGCAAAAGCTGTCTCAAAGAATTCAGAGTGTTGTGAAAGACCGCTTTCATAGTAACCAGACCTTTGTGGTTTCAGGTTTTATTGTACTTAAGAACCCTAGAGATTCACCGTAGAGTGGGGTTCTCCGCAGCGGGTTAAACCGATGAAAGTTCGACGCTCTTGGCTCAGGCAGTTAGCGTCTTGAGGGAACTTCCTGTTGCCCGAAGGTTCTCCTAATAAGCCTGTAGTTCTGCTCTGCACCACAGATTTTGTCGTGAGAATAGAAGCCAAGGTCTTTTACCAGCTGCCCATTGAGGAGATTCTATTACTCTCCAGGTGTCATGACCTATCACCCACGTTTAGGCATCCCAGCCTTTTCGAGAAGCACGTCTACTTATGCTGCGGGACTGCTGCCACCCTTCGTCTAAATTCCTCTTGATGGGTTTTTGTTAATTGCTTCTGTGAACATGATGCCAGCTCCACTTGCTAAGGACCACCAGGAATCACAAGCTCTAGATCGTAATGTGTAGTCTGGGAGGCCTAAGGGGAAGGAAACGAGGCTTCATCCCTAGGCCAAGTGTATGCTCTGCAAAGTGTGTTTTTCAACGTGGAAAGACACCACTGATTCTGAGACCTGTAATGACTTTCGCCAGAAACGTGCAACAATACCATAAGAGGAATTACCTCACAGAGAGAAATGTCCCCGTTTCCCACAATTCACATGAAGGTTATTGGAGACACAGTGTTGGTTCCTTGTATATGTAGTTTTGGGCCCAAGATGTGGCTTCTCGTAAATTATCAGGGAGTTGTACTACTGCCATCTGCACACCTCAGGAATTAGCTGCCTGAAACACCGTGTTGCAAGGGTGCTTTCAAGTTAATGCTGTTCAGAAGGCATAGGAAGGCAGGTATGTGCTGTAGTACTGGTACAGGTCTCTTTCAAGTGACACCAGGACCCATCATGCACAGTGATTTTTCTCTCTGACAGAACTCATGGTGAAATGTGCAGCAGGTCGACCATAGTTGGAGACAGCTGCAAGATTTCTGGTTCCATGGAGATACGCTCAATGGTGCTCAGTTTTGTGTTCCAAAGCCATAGTGGTCTCCAGGTTTTCAGAGAGTCGGGAATGGCTTGTTTCATGCTAGGTGGACCTTTGTGCTCTTTCATGATTTCTAGTACCTGGGAACACCTGTAGAGGCACCCTAGAATAGGGTTTCTCTGAATCAGGTCAAACTGAAAAATGGTTGACCTTCTTGGCTCTAGCTTTTAGTGTCTTCAGTAAGTTCTTACCTCTCATGGGTCCCGTGAGCGACCTTGTCGTTCTTCTCCACACAGGAGGCCACAGGGAGATAATGGCAGCCAATACCTTTTATGTGATTCCGAGTGAAGAGTTTTGGGGACAATGCAGGAGTCCTCAAAAACCACCCACGTGGTGACACACATACACTGGCGTCCAAGCCTCTTGGGAAGGAGGACTACACATGCTGTGGAACTGTAGTGATCATTGCTCTAAACTCCTAGTAATGAGCTGTTAGTAATTGCTCTGTGAACTTGATGCCAGCTCCTCTTGCTAAGGACAGGGGGGAATCAAATGCTCTCAGAAGTTACTTTGTAGCCTGGGAGACAAATATAGAAAACACACGAAGCGTGCTACTTAGGCTGAGACCGCACTCGGCAACGTATGCCTCTCAAGGGGGAAACACATTCCTGACTTTGTAAAATGCTATTGAGTTGTGGAAACAAGGAACACTACACTAAGAGGAAAGACATCTAAGGGGAAAGAGTCTATGTGTCTCATAATAAATATAAAGGATATTGCAGACACAATGTTGGTTCTGAGTATGTAGTTTCAGGCCCAAGGTATGGCTACTCATAATTTTTTTGAGGGAGTTGTACCATTGCCATCTCAACATCTCCGATATAAGTTGCCTTAATGTCTTTTTTCCAAGGGTGCTTTCCATTGAAAGCCATTCGGAAGGGCATGTTAAGGCAGACATCTCATGTAGTACCGGTAGGTGTCTCTTTAAATGTCATCAGAGCAATGTCATGCAGAGTGATTTTTATCACTGGAAACTCATGGAGAGACGTGCGGCATACGTTGAATGGTTGGAGACAGCTGCAAGATATCAGGATCCACGGATTTGTGCAATACTGTGCTCAGGTGTGTCTTCCAATGTTAAAGTAATTGCAAAACTTCAAGTGTAAGGACAAGCTTGTGTTCCACTAAGAGGGACATTGTACACTTTCATGTTTTATTGAATTCTGGAATAACTATAGAGACACCATAAAGTAGTGTTCCCTGCTGAAGGTCGAACCGAAAAAAGTACGACCCTCCTAGCCCTGGCTCACGATATCTTAAGGAAAGTTCCTATCCTAAGAATGTCTTCCTGGTCGACCTTGTAGTTCTGCTCCACACACCAGGTTTAGATGAGAGAATGTTAGCAAAATTCTTTTACTGGCTGCCAATTGAAGAGACTCTAGGACTATCATGGAGTCTGTTGAAAACCCACTGGTGATGAAACTCACACAGTGGTATCACAGCCTTCTTGGAAAAGAAGACTAAACATGCGGCTGGTACTGTAGCAACTGTTGTCCTATATGCCTATTGATGGGCTGTTGTTAATTGCTCCTGTGAACGTGATGTCAGCTCCCCTTCCTAAAAACAAGTCGGAATAAGAATCTTTCAGAATGTAATTTGCAGGCTGGGAGTGCTATGTGGGAAGGACATGAGGCTTGCTCCCTAGGCTGAGGCCATGCTCAGCAAAGTGTGCTTTTTAAAGGGAAAAGACATACCTGACTTCCGATACCTGTACTGAGTTGTGCTAGACACATGGTACATTACCTTGTACGGAAATGTCTCAGGAGAGTAAGATTTTACGTTTCTCACAAGGAACATGAAGGACATTGGAGACAGAATGTTGGTACCGAATAAGTAGTTTTAGGCCCAAGGTACATATGATTGTTATTGTTTGAGGGACTTGTACTACTGCCATCTCCACTCCTCACATTTTAGCTGCATTAAGCACTTTGTTCCAAGGGTGCTTTGCACTGAAAGCCATTCAGAAGGGCATGGTAAGGCAGGTGTCTCATGTAGTACCAATAAGGATCTTTTTCAACCGACTCCAAAGCATTGTCATGAACAGTGATTTTCTCTCAGTGAAACTCATGGAGAAACGTGCAGCAGGTGATGAATGCTTGGAGACACCTGCAAAATTTCTTGTTCCACGGAGATATGTACAAATGTGCTCAGCTCTGCGTTTCAAAGAAAAAGTTGTCTCAAAGGCTTTCAGAGTGTCAGGAAAGGCTTGTTTCACACTGAGTGTTCTTTTTTGCTCTTTCATGTTTTATTGTTCTTAGGAATATGTAGAGAAGCACCACAGGGTGGTTCTCCCAGTAGCAGGCTGAAGCAAAGAAACTTGGACCATCTTGTCTCTAGCATTAGCGTCTTTTGTAAAGTTTCTGCCTACTGAGGGTCCCCCTGGGCAACCTTGTAGTTCTTCTCCACACAGCAGGACTTGACGAGACAATGGCAGCCAAGGTCTTTTACCAGCTCACGATTGAAGAGGTTCTAGGACTATCCCAGAGTCCTCTGAAACCTCCCTATTGAAGAAACACACACAGTGTCATCACAGCCATCTTGGCAAAGAGGGCTATGCATGATAATGGGACTTAGCGACTGTTGTCCTAAACTCCTATTAATGGGCTGTCAGTAATTGCTCCTGTGAATGTGATGCCACCTTCACTTACTAAAGACAAGGGTGAACTAGTAATTTGAAGCCTGGGAGGCCCATATGGGAAGGACACGAGGCTTGCTCCTTACGGCCTGGAGACACTCAGCAAAGTGAGTTTCTCAAGGGGGAAGGACATACCTAATAACCAATGCCTGTATAGATTTCTGCCAGAAACATGGAACAGAGCCCATAGAGGAAAGGCCTCAGGAGAGGAAAAGTCTACATTTCTCACAAGGCACATTAAGGATATAGGTGACACGGTGTTTGTTCTGAGTACGTAGATTCTGCCCCAAGATACGGGTGCTCGGTAATTGTTTGAGAGACTTATACTACTGCCGTCTTCACACTTCAAAGTTTAGCTTCATAAAGCATTTTGTTCCAAGGGTGCATTGCAGTGAAATACCTTCAGAATGGCATGCAAAGGCCGGTGACTCATGCAGTACTGGTATGTGTTTCCTTCAACTGATACCAGGGCAATGACATGAACAGAGGTTTTGCTCTCTGGAAGACTCACAGAGCAACTTGCAACAGTCCGTGAATGTTTGGAGAAAGCTGTAAGATTTCTGGATACAGGGAGGTATGCACAACAGTGCTAAAATCTGCATTCCAAAGGAAAGATGTCTCAAGGCTTGAGAGTTTTGGAACTGGCTTCTTTTGAACTAAGCATACTTTGTGTTCTTTCATGCTTTATTGTATTTGGGAATACCTAAACAGGTAACATAGAGTAGGTGTTCCCTGCAACATTTCAAAACGAACAAAATTCTACACTCTTGGCTCTAGTGTTAGCATCTTATGGAAAATTCCTGCCTCCTGACGGTCCCACTGGTGACCTTGCATATGTTCTCCACACAGCAGACATAGACGAGAGAATCACAGACAAAGCCTTTAACCTGCTCCCGATTGAAGAGATTCTAGGCCTATCCAGCGGTCCTCTGAAACCACCCTAGAGAAAAAATACACAGTGGTATCAGAGACTTCTCAGGAAAGAGGTCTTCATATGATCCTGGCACTGTAGTGACTGTTGTCCTAAATTCTTAATGATGGGGTGTTGTAAATTTCTCCTGTGAATGTGATGTCCGGTTCACTAGTTAAGCACAATGGGTAATTAAAGACTCTCTGACGGTAGTTTCTAGCCAGGGAGGCCTATAAGGAAAGCACATGAGGCTTACCCTCTAGCTGCGGCAATGATCTTCAAAGTATATTTTCAAGGGGGAAACACATACCTGGCTTTGGAAAACTGTATTGAGTTCTTCTAGAAACATGGAACATTAAGCTAAGAGAAAAGGCTTTGCAAGAGAAAAATTCCAGGTTTCTCATAAGAAATATGAAGGACATTGGAGACACGGTGCTGGATCCGAGTATGTAGTTTCAGGCCCAAGGTTCGGCTACTCATAAATTGTATGAGGGATTCGTACTACTGCTATCTCCACACCTCCGAGTTTAGCTGCCTTAAGCTCTTTGTTCCAAGGGAGGTTTCCATTGAATGCCTTTTAGAAGGGCATGGAAGGCAGACGTCTCATGTAGTAACCATAGGTTTCTCTTTCAAACGACTCCAGGGCAATGTCATGCACAGTGATTTTTATCTCTGGGAAACTCATTGAGAAATGTGCCGCACACTGTGAATGCTTGGAGACAGCTGCAAGATGTCTAGTTCCACGGAGGTAGGCAGAACTGTGCTCAGCTCTGTGTTACAAAGTTAAAGTAGTCTCAAAAACTTTCAGAGTCTCAAGACAGGCTTGTTTTGCACTAAGAGGAGCTTTGTGCTCTTTCATGTTCTATTGAATTCTGGAATACCTAGAGAGACACCATAGAGTAGGGGTTCCTTCCAGCAGGTCAAACCAATAAAATTTCGACGTTCCTGACTAGCCCCTAGCATCCTAAGGAAAGTTCTTGTCCCATATGTGTCTCCCCAGTCGACCTTGTAGTTCTGCTCCACACATGAGGCTTTGACGAGAGAATGGTAGCCAAGGCCTTTTACCGGCTGCTGATTGAAGAAACTCTAGGACTCTCTCTGACACTTCTTAAATCCCACTCGTGATGAAACACTCACAATGGCATCATAGCCTTCTCAGGAATGAAGACTAAACATGCTGACACGACTGTAGCGTGCGTTGTCCTAAATTTCTTTTGATGTGTTGCTGTTAATTGCTCCTTTGAGCATGATGCCAGCTCCCCTTCTTAAAGACAAGGGGGAATAAGAATCTTTTGGAAGGTAATTTGAAGACTAGGATGGCTATGTGGGAAGGACATGATGCCTCCCCCCTATGCCTAGGCCATGCTCAGTGAAGTGTGCTTTTCAAAGGGAAAGATATACCTGACTTCCAAAAGCTGTATTGAGTTGTTCTAGAAACATGGAACATTACCCTAAGAGGAAACGCATCAGGAGAGTAAACCTCAACATATCTCACAAGGGACATGAAGGAAATTGTAGACAGACTGTTGGTACCAAATAAGTAGTTCGTGGCCCAAGTTATGGGTGATCATTATTGTTTGAGGGACTTATACTACTGCCATCTCCACTCTTCAGAATTTAGCTGCATTAAGCATATTGTTCTGAGGGTGCTCTGCACTGAAAATCTTTCAGAAGGGCATGGTAAGGCAGATGTCTCATGTAGTACAAATAAGGATCTCTTTCAACTGACTCCAAGGCAATGTTATGCACAGTGATTTTTTTACCTGAGAAACTGATGGAGAAACATGCAGCGGGTGCTGAATGTTTGAAGACAGCAGCAAGAATTCTTGTTCCACGGAGGTATGCACAAATGTGCTCAGCTCTGTGGAAATGTGGTCTCAAAGGCTTTCAGAGTGTTGGGAAAGGCTATTTTCACACTGAGCAGTCCTTTGTGCTCTTTCATGATTTATTGTTCTTGGGATTATTTAGACAGGCACCATAGAGTGGTTTACTCAGCAGCAGGTTGAACCGAAAAACTGGGACAATCGTGGCTCTAGCATTAACGTCTTACATAAAGTTCCTGCATACAGAGTGTACCCCTGGGTGACCTTGTAGTTCTTCTCCACACAGCAGTACTCGACGAGAGAATGGCAGCCAAGTTCTTTTACCAGGTCACAATTGAAGAGGTTCTAGGACAATCCCAGAATTCTCAGAAACTGCCCTCATGAAGAAACACACACAGTGACATCACAGCCTTCTCAGGAAAGAGTGCTACACATGATCCTGTGACTGCAGTGACTATTGACTTAAACACCTATTAAAAGGCTGTTGGTAATTGCTCCTGTGAATGTGATGCCAGCTCCAGTTGTTAACACAACGGTGAATCAAATGCTCTCATTCGGTAATTTGCAGCCTGGGGGCCCATAAGGAAAGGATATGAGGCTTGCTTCCTACAGCCTGGAAACGCTCAGCAAAGTGAGCTTTTCAAGGGGGAGGGACATACGTAACATCCAAGACCTGTATTGACTTGTTCCCAGAACATTAACACTACCAAAAGAGGAAAGAGGAAAAGCCTCAGGAGAGGAAAAGTCCACGTTTCTCACAAGGCAAATTAAGACCATAGGTGACATGGTGTTTATTCCGAGTAAATAGAGTCAGGCCCAAGCTATGGCTGTATGTGTCTCCTTCAGCTGATATGAGGGTAATGTCATGAACAGTGATTTTTTTCTCTGGGAAACTCATGGAGCAGCATGCAGCAGGCAGTGAATGGCTGGAGACAGTTGTAAGATTTCCGAACCACGGAGGTAGGCAAAACTGTGCTCAAATCTGTCTTCCAAAGGAAAGTTGTCTCAACGTCTTTGAGAGTGTCGGGACTGGCTTCCTTTTCGCCAAGTGTAACTTTGTGCTCTGTCATGTTTTATTTTATTTGGGAATATGAAGAGATGCAACATTGAGTAGGTGTTCCCTGCAGCAGGTCGAAATGAATAAAATTCTACACTCTTGGCTCTAGTGTTAGCATCTTACGGAAAGTTCCTCCTGACGTCCCCTGGGCAAGCTTGTGTATCTTCACCACACAACAACCTCGACAAGAGAACGTCAGCCAAGGCCTTTTACCTGCTCTTGATTGAAGAGATTATAGGACTATCCAGGTGTCCTTTGAAACTGCCATAGTGAAGAAACACACAATGTGGCATCACAGCCCTCTCAGGAATGACGGCTACACATGATCCTGGGACTGTAGCTACTGTTGTCCTAAAATCCTATTGATGGGCTGCTGTTAATTGCTCCTGAGAGTGTGATGCCAGCTCCACTTGCTAAGCACAATGGGGAATCAAATACTCTCCGATGGTAATTTGTACCCAGGGAGGCCATATGGAAAGCACACGAGGCTGGTCCCTAGGAGGAGACCACAATTAACAAAGTGTGCTGTTCAAGGGAGAAAGACCTACCTGACCTCCGAAAACTGTATTGCGTTGTTCTAGAAATATGAAACATTAACCTAAGGGGAAAAACCTCAGGAGAGGAAAATTCCTCATTTCTCCCAAGGCATATTTAGTACATTAAAGACACAGTGGTGGTTCTGAGTACGCAGTTTTGAGCCCAAGGTATGGCTACTGGTACATAGTTTCAGAAGTTGTACTCCTGCCATCTCCACACCTCAGAGATTAACTGACTTAGGCTCTTTGTTCCAAGGTCACTTACCATTGAAAGCCGTTCAGAAGGGCATGGGAAAGCATATGTCTCATGTAGTACTGGTAGGAGTCTCTTTCAACCGACTCCAAGGCAATGTCATGCACAGTGACTTTTATCTGTGGGAAACTCATAGAGAAATGTACAGCAGACGGTGAATGGTTGGAGACAGCTGCAAGATATCTGGATCCCCGGAGGTATGCAAAACTGTGATCAGCTGAGTGTTCCAAAGTGAATGTGGTCTCAAAGACTTTCAGAGTGTCAGGAAAGTCTTGTATTGTACAAAGAGGTCCTTTGTGCTCTTACATGTTTTATTGTACTCTGGAATACCTAGAGAGACACCATAGTGTAGGGGTTCCCTGCAGCAGATCAAAGTGAAAAACGTTCAGCTCTCCTGGCTCTAGGGCCTAGCATCTTAAGGAAGCTTTCTGTCTCCCAAGGGTCTCCCTGCTCGACCTTGTAGTTATGCTCCACACATCAGGCTTTGACGAGTGAATGGTAGCCAAAGTCTTTTGCTGGCTGCTGATTGAATAGATGTTAGGACAATCTTGGAGTCATCAGAAACCATCCTCTTGATGAAACACATACAGTGGCCTCATACCCTTCTTGGGAAGTAGGACTACACGTGATGACGGGACTTTAGCGACAGTTATCCTAATTCCTATTGATGGGCTGTTGTTAACTGCTCCTGTGAATGTGATACCAGCTGACCTACCTAAAGACAAGGAGGAATAAAAATCTCTCAGAAGGTAATTTGCAGGCTTGAAGGATTATGTTGGAAGGATACGAGGTTTGCTCCCTTGACCAAGGCCATGTTCAACAAAGAGTGCTTTTCAAGAGGAAAAGACATAACTGACTTCCAAAAGCTGTACTGAGTTCTTCTGGACATATGGAACACTACTGTAAGTGGAAACGTGTCAGGAGAGGAAAAGTCCACGTTTCTCACAAGGAACATGAAGGACATTGGAGACAGAGTGTTGGTTCTGAATAAATAGTTTTGGGCCCAAGGTATGGGTGATCATTATTGTTTGAGGGACTTGTACTATTTTCATCTCTGTCCTCAGAATTTAGCTGCCTTAATCATTTTGTTCCAAGGGCGTTTTGCACTGAAAGCCATTCAGTAGGGAATAGGAAGGCAGGTGTCTCATATATTACCAATAGGTATCTCTTTACCGACTACAAGTCAATGTCATGCACAGTGATTTTTCTCTCTGAGAAACTCATGGAGAAACGTGCAGCAGGTGGTGAATGGTTGGAGACATTTGCAAGATTTCTTGTTCCACGGAGGTATGCACAAATGTGCTCAGCTCTGTGTTTCAAAGGAAAAGTAGTCTCAAAGGATTTCAGAGTATCAGGAAAGGCTTGTTTTGCACTGAGCTGTCCTTTGTGCTCTTTCATATTTTACTGTACTTGGGAATACGTAGAGAGGCACCATAGAGTAAGTGTTCCCCGCAGCAGGTAGAACTGAAAAACGTGGACCACCGTGGCTTTAGCATTAGTGTCTTATGCAAAGTTCCTGCTACCCGAATATTCCCCTTGGGGACCTTGAGGTTCCTCTCCAGCAGGACTGGACGAGAGAATGGCAGCCAAGTTCTTTTACCAGATCACGATTGAAGAGGTTCTAGGACTATCCCAGAGTCACCTGAAACCGTCCATGTGAATAAACACACACAGTGTCAACAAAGCCTCTTTGGGATAGAGAGGTACACATGATCCTGGGACTGTAGCGACTGTTGTCCTAAACACTTATTAATGGGCTGCTGGTAGTTGCTCTTGTGAATCTTATGCCAACTCCACTTTCTAAAGACAAGGGTGAATCAAAGTCTCTCACCCGTTAATTTGCAGCCTGGAGGATCATAGGGGAAGGACACGAGGCTTGCTCCCTAGGGCCTGGACACACTCAGAAAAGTGTGTTTTTCAAGGGGGAAAGACATACATAACATCCAAGGCCTGTATTGACTTGTTCCAGAAACATGGAAAAGTACCCAAAAGGAAAGGCCTTGGGAAGGGAAAAGTCCACTTTTCTCACAAGGTCCTTTAAGGATATAGGTGACACTGTGGTTTTTCCGAATATGTAGATCCAGACCCAATGTATGGATGCTCGTTAATTGTTTGGGGGACTTGTACTACTGCCCTCCTCACACCTCAGAGTTTTGCTTCATTAAGCACTCTGTTCCAAGGGCGCTTTGCAGTGAAATCCGTTCAGAAGGGCATGGGAAGGAAGGTGACTCATTAGTACCGGTATGTGTCTCCTTCAACTGATACCAGGGCAATGTCATGAATGGTGATTTTTCTCTCTGGAAAACTCATGGATCAACATGCAGCATTCAGTGAACGTTTGCAGACAGTTGTAAGATTTCTGCATCCATGGAGGTACACAAAACTATGCTCAAATCTGTTTTCCAAAGGAAAGTTCTCTCAACGTCTTTCAGAGTATCGCTACTGGCTTCTTTTGCACTAAGCATAACGTTGTGCTCTATCATGTTTTATTGTATTTGGGAATACGTGGAGACACAACATAGAGTAGCTGTTCCCTGCAGCAGGTCGAAATGAACAAAATTCTACACTCTTGGATCTAGCTTTAACGTCTTACAGAAAGTTCATCCCAAAGGTCCTCAGAGCGATCTTGTGTATCTTCTCCACACAGCAGACCTCGACGAAAGAATGGCAGGCCATCCTTTTACCTGCTCTCGATTGAAGAGATTCTAGGACTATCCACGTCTCCTTTGAAACTGCCATAGTGAAGAAACACACACAGTGGCATCACAGCCTTCTCAGGAATGATGGCTACACATGATCCTGGGACTGTAGCGAGGGTTGTCCTAAACTCCTATTGATGGGCTGCTGTTAATTGCTCCTGAGAACCTGATGCCAGCTCCACTTGCTAAGCACAGTGGGGAATCAAAGACTTTCTGACAGTAATTTGTAACCAGGGAGGCCATATGGAAAGCACATGAGGCTTGGTCCCTAGGTGGAGACCATGATTTAAAAAGCGTGCTCTTCTAGGGGGAAAGACGTACCTGACCTCTGAAACCTGTATTGCATTGTTCTAGAAATATGGAACATTAACCTAAGGGGAAAAGCCTCAGGAGAGGAAAAGGTCACATTTCTCACAAGGCATATTTAGGACATTAAAGACACGGTGGTGGTTCCGAATATGTAGATTTGGGTCCAAGGCACGGCTACTCATACGTTGTTTCAGGAGTTGTACTGATGCTATCTTCACACCTCAGAATTTAGCTTAATTTAGCACTTTGTTCCAAGGGTGCCTTGAGGTGAAATCCGTTCAGAATGGCATTGGAAAGCAGGTGACTCATGTAGTACTGGCGTGAGTTTCCTTCAACTGATACCAGGGCAATGTCATGAACAATGATTTTTCTCTCTGGAAAACACATGGAGCAACATGCACCAGGCTTTGAATGTTTGGAGACAGCTGTAACGTTTTTGGATCCACGGAGGTATGCACAACAGTGCTCAAATCTAGGATCCAAAGGAAAGTTGTCTCAAAGTCCTTGAGAGTGTCAGGACTGGCTTCTTTTGCATTAAGCATACCATTGTGTTTTTTCTTGTTTTATTGTATTTGGGAATGCCTAAACAGGTAACATAGAGTAGGTGTTCCCTACAACTGGTCGAAACAAACAAAATTCTACACTCTTGCCTCTAACGTTAACATCTTATGGAAAGTTCCTGCCCCCATATGGTCCCCCTGGGCGACCATGTATATGTTCGTCACACAGCAGACATTGACGAGAGAATGGGGGCTATGCCTTTTACCTGATCTCGATTGAAGAGATTCTAGGACTATACAGGTGTCCTCTGAAACCACCCTAGTGAAGAAACACACACAGTAGCACCACAGCCTTCTCAAGAAAGAGGGTGATGGTGACACATGATCCTGGGACTGTAGTGACTGTTGTCCTAAATACTTAATGATGGAGTGTTGTTAATTGCTCCTGTGAACGTGATGAGAGGTCCACTTGCTAAGCACAAGGGGGAATCAAATACTCTCTGATGGTAATTGGTAGCCAGGGAAGCCTATATTGAAAGCACAAGAGGCTTGCTCTCTAGGCTGAGGCAATGATCGTAAAAGTGTGCTTTTCAGGGGGAAACACATACTGACTTTGGAAAACTGTATTGAGTTCTTCTAAAACATGGAACATTCACTTAAGAGGAAAACTCTCACCAGAGAAAAATACCACGTTTCTTACAATAAATATAAAGGATATTGGAGATAGGGTGTTGGTTCCGAGTACGTAGTTTCAGACCCAAGGTACGGCTACTCGTAAATTGTTTGAGGGAGTTGTATTACTGCCATATCCACACCTCCGATATAAGCTGCCTTATGCTCTTTGTTCCAAAGGTGCTTTCCTTTGAAAGCCATTGAGAAAGGCATGGGAAGGCAGACATCTCATGTATTACCGGTAGCTCTCTCTTTCAAAGGACTCCAGTGAAATGTCATGCAGAGTGATTTTTATCTCTGAGAAACTCATGGAGGGATGTGTAGCACACGGTGAATAGTTGGAGACAGCTGTAAGATTTCTGGATCTACAGAGGTATGCAAAACTGTGCTCAGTTGTGTGTTCCAAAGTTAAGGTAGTCTCAAATACTTTCAGAGCGTCAGGACAGGCTTGTTTTCCACTAAGAGGAGTTTCGGCTCTTTCGTTTTATTGAATTCTGGAATACCTAGAGAGACAACATAGAGTAGGGGTTCTCTGCAGCATGTCGAAATGAAAGAATTTCGACCCTGTGGCCTAGTGCCTAGCATCTTAATGAAAGTTCCTGTCCCATGACTGTGTCCCTGTCTCCCTTGTAGTTCTGCTCTGCACATCAGGCTTTGACGAGAGAATTGTAGCCAAGGCCTTTTACTGGTTGCTGATTGAAGAGACTCTAAAACTATCTCAAAGTCTTCTGAAATCTCACTGGTGATGAAACACACACAGTGGCATTACAGCCTTCTCAGGAAGGAAGAGTATACATGCTGACGGGACTGTAGTGACTGTTGTCCTAAACTCCTATTGATCAACTGTTGTTAATTGCTCCTGTGAAAATGAGGGCAGCTCCCCTTCTTAAAGACAAGGGGGAATAAAAATGTTTCAGAAAGTAATTTGCAGGCTGGGAGGGCTATGTGGGAAGGAAAGGATGCTTGCTCCCTATGCCGAGGTCACATTCAGCAAAATGTGCTCTTCAAGGGGAAAATACATAGCTGACTTCGGATACGTGTATCGAGTTGTTCTATAAACATGGAACACTACCCTAAAGTGAAACGCCTCAGGACAGGAAAAGTTCACGTTTCTCACGAGGAACATGAAGGACATTGGAGACAGAGTGTTGGTACTGAATAAGAAGTTTAGGGCCAAGTTACGGGAGATCGTTATTGTGTGAGGGACTTGTACTACTGCCAACTGCACTCCTCAGAGTTTAGCTGCATTAAGGACTTTGTTCCAAGGGCGCTTTGCACTGAAAGCCATACAGAAGGGCATGATAATGCAGGTGTCTCATGTAGTACCAATAAGGATCTGTTTCAACCGACTACAAGGCAATGTGATGCACGGTCATTTTTCTCTCTGAGAAATTCACGGAGAAATGTGCAGCAGGTGGTGAATGCTTGGAGACACCTGCAAGATTTCTTATTCCATGGAGGTATGCACAAATGCGCTCAGCTCTGTATTTCAAAGGAAAAGTGGTGTCAAAGTCTTCAGAGTGTTGGGAAAGGGTTGTTTCACACTGAGCAGCCCTTTGTGCTCTTCCATGTTTTATTGTTCTTGGGAATATGTAGAGAGACACCATAGAGTTGTTTTCCCAGCAGCAGGTCGAACCGAATAAACTTGGACTATCTTAGTTCTGGCCCTAGCGTCTTACATAAAGTTCCTGCTTTGAGGGGTCCCCTGGGTGACCTTGTAGTTCTTCTCCACACAGCAGGACTCAACAAGAGAATTTCAGCCAAGCTCCTTTACCAGCTAACAATTGAAGAGGTTCTAGGACTATCCCGGAGTCCTCTGAAACCACCCTCGTGAAGAAACACGCACAGTGACCTCACAGCCTTCACGGGAAAGTGTGCTACACATGATCCTGTGACCGTAGTAAGAGTTGACCTAACTCCTATTAATGGGCTGTTTCTAATCACTCCTGTGAGTGTGACACCAGCTCCAGTTATTTAAAAAAAGGTGAATCAAAGTCTCTCCCATGGTAATTTGCAGCCTGGGAGGCCCATGGGGGAAGTTCACAAGGCTTGCTCCCTAGAGCCTGGAAACTCTCAGCAAAGTGAGCTTTTCAAGAGGGAAGGACATACATAACATCAAGTCCCGTATTGACTTGTTCCAGGAACACTGAATTGTACCCAAAGAGGAAAGGCCTTGGAAGAGGAAAACTCTACGTTTCTCACAAGGCATATTAAGGACATAGGTGACACGGTATTTTTCCAAGTACATAGATTCAGGCCCAAGCTACGTCTGCTCATTAATTGTTTGAGAGACATGTACTACTGCCATCTTCACATCTCAGAGTTTGGCTTAATTAAGCACTTTGTTGCAAGGGCACTTTGCAGTGAAATCCTTTCTGAAAGGCGTGGGAAGGCAGGTGACTCATGTAGTAAAGGTATGTGTCTCCTTCAACTGATACCAGAGAAATATCATGAACAGTGATTTTTCTCTCTGGGAAACTCATGGAGCAACGTGCAGCAGGCAGTGAATGTTTGGAGACAATTGTAAGATTTCTGCATCCACGGAGGTACGCAAAACTGTGCTCAAATCTGTGCTCCAAAGAACAGTTGTCTCGACGTCTTTGAGAGTGTTGGGACTGGCTTCATTTGCACTAAGCATAAATTTGTCCTCTGTCATGTCTTATTGTATTTGGAAACAAGTAGAGATGCAACATTGAGCAGGTGTTCCCTACAGCAGGTCGAAACGAACAAAATTCTACACTCTTGGCTCTAGAGTTAGCATCTTACGGAGAGTTCCTCTCAACGGTCCCCTGGGCAAGCTTGTGTACCTTCACACAGCAGACCTCGACAAGAGAATGGCAGCCAATGCCTTTTACCTGCTCCCAGTTGAAGAGATTCTAGGGTTATCTAGGTGTCCTCTGAAACAGTCCTAGGGAAGAAACAGATACAGTGACATCACAGCCTTCTCAGGGAATAGGGCTACACATGATCCTGGGACTGTAGCGACTGTTGTCCTAAACTCCTGTTGACGGGCTGCTGTTAATTGATCCTGAGAACGTGATACCAGCTCCACTTGCTAGGCACAATGGGGAATCAAAGACTCACAGACTGTAATTTTTAGTCAGTGAGGCCTATATGGAAAGCACACGAGGCTTAGTCCAAGGAGGAGACCACGATTATCAAAGTGTGATTTCAAGGGCGAAAGACATACCTGACCTCCAAAACGGGTATCCACGGAGGTGGGCAACATTGTGCTCAGCTGAGTATTCCAAGGTGAAATTGGTCTCAAAAACTTTCAGAGTGTCTGGACAGGCGTGTTTTGCACTAAGGGGCCCTTTGTGCTCTTTCATATTTTATTGTACTCTGGAATACCTAGAGAGACACCGTAGAGCAGGGGTTCGCTGCAGTAGGTCAAACTGAATAAAGTTAGACCCTCCTTACCCTAGTGCCTAGCATCTTAATGAGAGTGACTATCTCCCGAGGGTCTCCCTGGTAGACCTTGTAGTTCTGCTCCACACATCAGGCTTTGAGAGAGAATCGTAGCCGAGACCTTTTACCAGCTTCTGATTGAAGAGATTCTAGGACAATTGTGGAGTCCTCTGAAAACCCCTCATGATGAAACACACAGAGTGGCATCATAGCCTTCTCGGGAAGGAGGACTACACATGCTGACGGGACTGTAGTGACAGTGGTCTTAAACTACTCTTGATGGGCTGTAGTTAATTGCTCCAGAGAACGTGATGCCAGCTCCCCTTTGGAAAGACAAGGGGGAATAAAAATCTCTCAGATGGTAATTTGCAGGCTGGGAGACCTATGTGGGAAGGATATGAGGCTTGCTCCCTAGCCTCAGGCCATGTTCAGCAAAGAGTGCTTTTCACGGAGAAAAGACATACCTGACTTCCAAAAGCTGTATTGAGTGTTCTAGAAACATGGAACACTAAGAGGAAACGCCTCAGGAGAGGAAAAGTCCATGTTTCTCACAAGGTAAATGAGGGACATTAGAGAAGGTGTGTTGGTACAAAATATGGGTGATTGTTATTGTTTGAGGGACTTGTACTACTGCCATCTCCACTCCTCAGAGTTTAGCTCCCGTAGGCTATGTGTTCCAAGGGCTCTTTGCACTGAAAGGCGTTCAGAAGGGCCTGGGAAGGCAGTTGTCTCATGTAGTACCAATAAGGATCTGTTTCAACTGACTCCAAGGCAATGTCAAGCACAGTGAATTTTCTCTCTGAGAACTTCATGGAGAAACGTACAGCAGGCAGTGAATGCTTGGAGACAGCTTCAAGAATTCTTGTTCCACGGAGGTATGCACAAATGTGCTCAGCTCTGTTTCAAAGGAAAAGTGGTCTCAAAGAGTTTCAGAGTATCAGGAAGGGCTTGTTTTGCACTGAGCTGTCCTTTGTGCTCTATCATGTTTTATTGTACTTGGGAATACGTAGAGAGGCATCATAGTGTGGTTTTCCCAGCAGCAGGTCGAACCAAAAATAACTTGGACCCTCTTGGCTCTAGCATTAGCATCTTATGTAATGTTCCTTCTTACTGAGGGTCCCCCTGAACGACCTTGTAGTTCTTCTCACACAGCAGGACTCGATGAGAGAATGGCAGCAAAGGTCTTTTACCAGCTCATGATTGAAGAGGTTCTAGAGCTATTCCAGAGTACTCTGAAGCCGCCTTTGTGAAGAAACACACACAGTGTCATCACAGCCTTCTCGGGAAAGAGGGCTACACATGATCCTGGGACTTACCGACTGTTGTCCTAAACTCCTATTAATAGGCTGTTGGCAATTGCTCCTGTGAATGTGATGTCAGCTCCAATTGCTAAAGACAAGGTTGAATCAAAGGCTCTCAGTCGGTAATTTGCCACCTGGGAGGCCCATAGGGGAAGGACATGAGGATTCTTCCCTAGGGCTTGGACACACTCAGCAAATTGTGCTTTTTAAGGGAGAAAGCCATACGTAACAGCCAAGGCCTGTATTGACTTTTTCCAGAAACATGGAACAGTAACCAAAGGGGAAAGGCCTCGGGAGAAGAAAAGTCTAGATTTCTCACAATGAACATTGAGGACATAGGTGACAGAGTGTTTGTTCTGAGTGCATAGATTCAGGCCCAAGGTACAACTGCTCATTAATTGTTTGAGTGTACTACTGCCATCTTCACACCTCAGAGTTTAGGTTCATTGAGCACTTTGTTCCAAGGGCACTTTGCAGTGAAATCCTTTCAGAAAGGCATGGGAAGACAGGTGACTCATGTATGAGCGGTATGTGTCTCCTTCAACTGATACCAGGGTAATGTCATGAACATTGATTTTTCTCTCTGGCAAACTCATGGAACTACGTGGATCAGGTAGCGAATGGTTTTAGACAGTTGAAAGATTTCTGCATCTACAGAGGTATGCACAACTGTTTTCAAATCTGTGTTCCAAAGGAAAGTTGTCTCAAAGTCTTTGAGAGTGTCGGGACTGCCTTCTTTTGCACCAAGCGTAACTTTGTGCTCTGTCATGTATTATTGTATTTGGGAATACTTAGAGATGCAACAGTGAGTAGGTGTTCTATGCAGCAGGTCAAAACGAACTAAATTCTACAGTCTTGGCTCTAGCAGCATCTTACGGTAATGTCTTGCCTCCCGACGGTCCCACTGGGTGAACTTGTTTATCTTTTCCACACAGCAGACCTCGACGAGAGAATGACAGCCAATGCCTTTTACCTGCTCCAGATTGAAGCTATTCTAGGACTATCCAGGTGTCCTCGGAAACCGCCATAGTGAAGAAACAAACACAGTGGCATCACAGCTTTCTCAGGAATGATGGCTACACATGATCCTAGTACTGCAACAACTCTTGTCCTAAACTCCTATTGATGTTCTGCTATTATTCACTCCTGAGAACGTGAGGCCAGCTCCACTTGCTAGGCACAATGGCGAATGAATGACTCTCCAAGGTAATTTGTAGCCACGGAGGCCTATATGGAAAGCACACAGTCTTGGTCCCTAGGTGGAGACCACAATTAGCAAAGTGTGCTTTTCAAGGGGGAAAGACGTACCTGACCTCCGAAACCTGTATTGTATTGTTCTAGAAATATGGAGCATTAACCTAGAGAAAGGCCTCTGGAGAGGAAAAGTCCACGTTTCTTGCAATGCATATGAAGGACATTGAAGGCATTGTGGTGGTTCCGAGTACATAGTTTCAGGCCCAAGGTACGGTTACTTGTAATTTGCTTGAGGGAGTTGTACTACTGTCATCTCCACACCTCAGAGTTTAGCTGCCTTAGGCTCATTGTTCCAAGGGCGCTTAACATTGAAATCTGTTCATAAGGGCATTGGAAAGCAGGCATCTCATGTAGTACCAGTAGTTGTCTCTATCAACTGACTACAGGGCAGTGTCATGCACAGTGATTTTTTATCACTGGGACACTCATGGAGAAATGTGCAGTGGACGGTGAAAGTTTGGAGACAGCTGGAACATTTCTGGATCGACAGAGGTATGCAAAACTGTGCTCAGCTCTGTGTTCCAAAGTTAAAGTAGTCTCAAAAACTTTCAGAGTGTTGGGACAGGCTTGATATGCACTAAGGGAACCTTTGTGTTCTTTCATGTTTTATTGTACTCTGGGATACCTAGAGAGACACCATCGAGCAGGTTTTCCCTGCAGCAGGTCAACCAAAAAAACTGTTGACTCTTCTGGCTCTAGCGCCTAGCATCTTGAGGAAAGTTCCTGTCTCCCCAGGTCTCTCTGGTTGACCTTGTCTGCTCCACACATCAGGCTTGACGAGAGACTGGTAGCCAAGGTCTTTTACCAGCTGCCATTTGAAGAGATTCTAGGACAATCTTGGAGTCTTCTGAAACCCCACTTGTGATGAAACACACCAAGTGGCATCACAGCCTTTTCGGGAAGGAAGACTTCCCATGTTGACAGGACTGTGGCGACTGTTGTCCTAAATTCCTATTGATTGGCTGTGGTTAATTGCTCTTGTGAACATGATGCCAGCTCCCCTTCCTAAAGAGAAGGGGGGAATAAAAACATCTCAGATGGTAATTTGCAGGTTGGTAAGCCTGTGTGGGAAGACACGAGGCTTGCTCCCTAGGCCGAGGCCATGCTCAGCAGAGTTCTTTTCAAGGGGAAAAGACATACCTGACTTCCAAAAGCTATATTGAGTTGTTCTAGAAACATGAAACACTGCCTTAAGAGGAAACACCTCAGGAGAGGAAAAGTTCACGTTTCTCACAAGGAACATGAAGGACATTGGAGACAGAGTGTTGGTACTGAATAAGTAGTTTTGGGCCCAAGGTACGGGTGATTATTAGTTCTTGAAGGACTTGTACTATGGCCATCTCCACTCCACAGAGTTTAGCTGCCTTAAGCACTTTGTTCCCTGGAGGTTTGCACTGAAAGTTGTCCAGAAGGGCATGGGAAGGCAAGGTGTCTCATGTAGTACCAATAGGGATCTCTTTCAACTGACTCTAAGAAATGTAATGCACGGTGATTTTTCTCTCTGAGAAAATTATGGAGAAAGGTGAAGAGTTCAGTGAATGGTTGGGGACAGCTGCAAGATTTCTTGTTTCACAGAGGTATGCACAAATGTGCTCTGCTCTGTGTTTCAGAGGAAAGTGGCATCAAAGGCATTCAGAGTGATGGGAAAAGCTTGTTTCGTACTGAGGGGTTCTTTGTGCCCTTTCATGGTTTATTGTACTTGGGAATACGTAGATAGGCACCATAGAGTAAGTTTGTCCTGCAACAGGTCAAACCAAAAAATTTTGACCCTCCTGACTCTAGGGCCTAGCATCTTAAGGAAAGTTCCTGTCTCCTGAGGGTCTGCCTGGTCGATCTTGTATTTCTGCTCCACACATCAGGCTTTGACGACAGAATAGTAGCCAAGGCCTTTTATCGACTGCTGATTGAAGAGATTCTACGAGTATCTCGGAGTCCTCTGAAACCTCCCACCACGTGAAGAAACACACACAGTGACTTCACTGCCTTCTTGGGATAGAGGACTACTCATGCTGTCAGGACTGTAGCAACTGTTGTCCTAAACTCCTATTGATGGGCTTTTGTTAATTGTTCCTGTGAACATGATGCCAGTTCCCCTTCCTAACGACAAGGGGAAATAAATATCTCTCAGAAGGTAAGTTGCAGGCTGGGTGGCCTATGTGTGAAGGACACGAGGCCTGCTCCCTAGGCTCAGGCCAGCTCCACAAAGTGTGCTTTTCATGGGGAAAAGACATATCTGACTTCAGAAACTTGTATTGAGTTATTCCTGAAACATGGAACACAACCCTAAGAGGGAAGGCCTTGATAGAGGAAAAGTCCAGCCCTCTCAAAAGGAAGATAATGGACATTGAAGACAGAGTGTTGTTACCAAATAAGTAGTTTTGGGCCCAAAGTATGGCTGCTCATAAATTGTTCGTGGGACTTGTACTACTGCCATCTCCACACCTCAGAGTTTAGCTGCATTAAGCACTTTGTTCCATGGGCGCTTTGCAGTGAGAGTGGTTCAGAAGGGCATGGGAAGGCAGGTAGTTCACATGGTACTGGTAGGTGGCTCTTTCAACCATCACAAAGACAATGTCATGCACAGTGATGTTTCTCTCAAGGGAATACATGGAGAAATGTGCAGCAGGCAGTGAATTTTTGGACACAGCTGCAAGATTTATTGTTCCATGGAGGTATGCACAAAACTGCTCAGCTCTCTCTTTCAAAGGAAAAGTAGTCTCAAAGGCTTTCAGAGTGTTGGGAAAGGCTTGTTTCGCATTGAGTGGTCCTTTGTGCTCTTTCATGTTTTATTTTACTTGGGAATACGTACAGAAACACCGTAGTGTAGGTGCTCCCGTGGGCAGGTCAAACTGAAAAAACGTGGACCATCTTGGCTTCTAGCATTAACATCTTATGTAAATTTCCTGCCTCCTGGGGGTCCCCCTGAGCAACATTTTAATTCTTCTCCGCACAGTAGGACTCAAAGAAAAGAATGGCAGCCAAGGTCTTTTACCAGTTCAAGATTTAAGAGATTATTGGACTATCCCAGAGTCCTCTGAAACTGACCTCATGAAGAAACATACACCGAGTCTTCACAGCATTCTTGGGAAAGAGGGCTACAGATGATCATAAGACTGTAGTGACTTTTAACCTAAACTCCTATTAATAGGCTGTTGGTAATTGCTACTGTGAATGTGATGCCAGCTCCACTTGCTAAAGACAAGGGGGAATCAAAGGCTCTCAGATGGTAATTAGCAGCTTTGGAGGCCCATAATGGAAGGAAAAGAGTCTTGCTCCCTAGGGCATGGACAAACTCAGTGAAGTGAGCTTTTGAAGGGGTAAAGACATACCTAACATCCAAGGCCTATGTTGACTAGTTCCAGAAATATGGAACACTACACTAAGAGGGAAGACCTTGGGAGAGGAAAAGTCTTCTTTTCTCACAAGGAATATTAAGGACATAGTGGACACGTTGTTTGTTCCGAGTATGTAGATATGAGCTCAATGTTTGGCTGCCTGTTAATTGTTTGAGCGATCTGTACTACTGCCATCTTCACACCTCAGAATTTAGCTTCTTTAAGCACTTTTTCCCAAGGTCACTTTGCAGTGAAAGCCATTCAGAAGGCATGGAAAGGCAGGTGTCTCATGTAGCACACGTATGTGTCTCCTTCAACTGATACCACTGCAATGTTGTGAACAGTGATTTTTCTTTCTGGGAAACTCATGGAGCAACGTGAGGTAGGCAGTGAATGGTTGGAGACAGCTATAAGATTTCTGGATCCATGGAAATACGCACATCTGTGCTCAATTTTGTATTCCAAAAGAAAGTTGTCTCAAATTCTTTGAGTGTGTTGGGACTGGCTTCTTTTTCACTAAGTGGACCTTTGTGCTCTTTCTTGTTTTATTGTAATTGGGAATACCTAGAGAGGCAACATAGTTTAGGTGTTCCCTGTAGTAGTTCAAAACGAGCAAAATCCTACACTCTTGGCTCTAGCATTCACTTATTCCAGAAAGTTCCTGTCTCTCCATGGTACCTCTGATGACATTGTATATCTTCTCCACACAGCAGATATTGATGAGCAAATGGCAACCAATGCCTTTTAACTGTTCCTGATTGAAGAGATTCTAGGACTATCCAGGTGTCCTCTGAAAATACCCTAGGGAAGAAACACACACAGTGGCATCACAGCCTACTCAGGAAAGAGAGGTACACATGATCCTGGGACTGTAGCAACAGTTGTTTTAAACTCCTAACGATGGACTGTTGTTAATTGCTCCTGTGCACGTGATACCAGCTCCACTTGTTAAGCACAAAGTGGAATCAAAGACTCTCTGAAGGTAATTTGTAGCCAGGGAGGCCTCTATGGAAAGCACGTGATGCTTGCTCCCTAGGTCGAGACCACGATCAGCAAAGTGTGCTTTTCAATGGGAAAAGATGTAACCGACCTCTGAAACCTGTATTGTGTTGTTCTAGAAACATGGATCATTAACCTAAGAGGGAAGGCCTCAGGGAAGGAAAAGTCCATGTTTCTCATAAGGCGCATGAAGAACATAGAAGACATGGTGTTGGTTCCAAGTACGTAGATTCAGGCCCACGGTATGGCTACTCATAAATTGTTTGAGGGAGTTGTACTACTGCCATCTACACACTTCAGAGTTTAGATGACTTAAGCTCTTTGTTCCAAGGGCACTTTCCATTGAAAACCATTCAGAAGGGCATGGGAAGGCAGGCATCTCATGTAGTATAGGTATGTGTCTCTTTCAACCTACTCCAGGGCAATGCCATGAACAGTGATTTTTATCCTTGGGACACTCATATAGAAACGTGCAGCAGACGGTGAATGGTCAGAGACAGCTGCAAAATTCCTGGATCCACAGAGGTAAGCAAAAATATGCTCAGCTGTGTGTTCCAAAGTGAGAGTGGTCTCAGTGACTTTCAGAGAGTCAGGACAGGTTTGTTTTCAACTAAGGGGACCTTTGTGCTTGTTCATGTTTCATTGTACTCTGGAATACCTAGAGAGACACTGTAGACTAGGGGTTCCCAGCAGCATGTCGAACTGAAAAGTTTGACCCTCCTGGCTCTAGCAACTAGAATCTTAAAGAAAGTTCTTCTCTCCCAAAGATCTTCCTGGTTGAACTTGTAGTTCTGCTCCACACATCAGGCTTTGACGTGAGAATGGTAGCCCAGGCCTTTTAATGGTTACCAATTGAAGAGATTGTAGGACTATCTCGGAGTCCTCTGAAACACCACACACATGATGAAACACCCACAGTGGCATCACAACCTTCTTGGGATGGAGGACTACACATGATGACAGGACTGTAGTGACTGTTGTCCTAAACTCCTGTTGATGGGGTGTTGTTAATTTCTCCTGTGAACATAATGTCAGCTCCCCTTCCTAAAGATAAAGAAGAATAAAAATCTCTCAGAAGGTAATTTGCAGGCTGTGTGGTCTAAGTGGGAAGGACATCAGACTTACCCCCTAGGCCAAGACCAGTGGTTCTCTGTCCTCTTTCTAGTCTTATTGTACTTGGGAATACGTAGAGAGACAACATAGAGTGGTTTTCCCAGCAGAAGGTCGAACTGAAAAAAAACATGGAAAATCTTGGCTCTAGCATTAACAACTTACATAGTGTTCCCGCCTAGCGAGGGTCCCCCTGGGTGAACTTATAGTTTTTCTCCACACAGCAGGACTCAACGAGATAATGAAAGCCAAGGTCTTTTACCAACTCACAATTGAAGAGGTTCTAGGACTATCTCAGCATCCTCTAAAACTGCCCTAGTGAAGAAACACACACAGTTTCATCACAGCCTTTTTGGGAAAGAGGGCTACACATTATTCTGGGACTTAGAGACGGTTTTCCTAAACTCCTATTAATGGGCTGTTGGTAATTGCTCCTGTGAATGTGATGCCAGCTCCACTTTCTAAAGACAAGGGGTACTCAAAGGCTCTCAGATGGTAATTTGCAGCCTGGGAGGCCCATAAAGGAAGGACACAAAGCTTGCTCCCTAGGGCGTGGACACACTCAGCAAAGTGAGCTTTTCAATGGGGAAAGACATACCTAACATCCAAGGCCTGTATTGACTTGTTTCAGAAACGTGGAACACTACACTAAGAGGAAAGGACTCAGTAGAAGAAAAGTCTACATTTCTCACGAGACACATTAAGGACATAGGTGACACTGTGTTTGTTCCAAGTATGTAGATTTGGGCCCAAGGTATTGCTGCTCATAAATTGTATGTGGGACTTGTACTATTGCCATCTCTGCACCTCAGAATTTAGCTTCATTAAGCACTTTGTTCCATGGGTGCTTTGCAGTGAGATCTGCCAGAAAAGCATGGGAAGGCTGGTATCGCTTGTAGTACAGGTAGGTATCTCTTTCAATTGTCACCAGGACAATGTCATGCACAGTGATTTTTCTCTCAGGGAAAATCATGGAGCAACATGTAGCAGGCAGTGAATGGTTGAAAACAGCTGGAAGATTTCTGGATCCAGGGAGGTACGCACAACTGTGCTCAACTCTGTTCCAAAAGAAAGTTTTCTTAAAGTCTTTGAGTGTCTTTGACACTTTGAGAGTGTTGGGACTGGCTTCTTTTGAACTAAGCGGACCTTTGAGCTCTTTCATGTATTATTCTACTTGGGAATACCTAGAGAGGCAACATAGAGTAGGTGTTCCCTGCAGCTGGTCGAAACGAACAAAATCCTACACTCTTGCCTCTAACGTTAGCATCTAACGGAAAATTCCTCCTAACGGTCCTCTGGGTGAGCTTGTGTATCTTCTCCACACAGCAGACCTCTATGAGAGAATGGCAGCCAAATGTCTTTTACTTGCTCCGGAATGAAGAGATTCTAGAACTATCCAGGTGTCTTCCGAAACAGCCCTAGTGAAGAAACACACTCAATGGCATCACAACCTTCTCAGGAAAGTGGTCTACACATGATCCTGGGACTGTAGCAACTGTTGTACTAAACTCCTATTGATGGGCTGTTGTTAATTGCTCCTGTGAACATGATGCCAGCTCCACTTGCTAAGCACAATGGGGAATCAAAGTGTTTCCAACGATAATTTGTAGCCAGGGACGCCTATATGGAAATCACACGAGCCTTGCTCCCTAGGTCAAGACCACGATTAGCAAAGTTCACTTTTCAAGGGGGAAAGACATACCTGACCTTCGAAACCTGTATTGCATTGTTCTAGAACCATGGAACATTAACCTAAGTGGAAAGCCCTCAGGAGAGGAAAAGTTCCCGTTTCTCACAAGGCATGTGAAGGATTTTGGAGAAACGGTGTTGCTTCCTTGTATGTAGATTATGGCCCAAGGTATGGCTACTATTAAATTGTTTGAGGGATTTGTACTGCTTCCATTTCCACACCTCAGAGTTTAGCTGACTTAAGCTCTTTCTTCCAAGGGCTCTTTCCATTGAAAGACATTCAGAATGGCATGGGAAGGCATGCGTCTCGTGTAGTACTGGTAGGTGTCTCTTTCAACTGACACAAGAGCAATGTCATGCACAGTGATTTTTACCTCTGGGAAACTCATGGAGAAACATGCAGCAGACGGTGAATAGTTGGAGAGAACTGCAGGTATTCTGGATACACGGAGGTATGCAAAACTGTGCTCAGCTGTGTGTTCCAAAGTAAATGTGGTCTCAAAACTTTCAGAGTGTTGAGACAGGCTTGTTTTGCCCTAAGTGGACCTTTCTGCTCTTTCAAGTTTTATTGTGCTCTGGAATACCTAGAGAGACACCATAGAGTAGTGGTTCCTTCAGCCGGTCGAACCGAAAATAAGTTCGACCCTCCTGGCTCTAGCACCTAGTGTCTTAAGGAAAGTTCCTGACTCCCAAATGTTTCCTTGGTCGACCTCGTATTTCTGCTCCATATATCACGCTTTGATGAGAGAATGGTAGTCAAGTTCTTTTACTGGCTGCCAATTGAAGAGATTCTTGGAGTCCTCTGAAAACCCCCTCGTGATGAAACACACACAGTGGCATCACAGCCTTCTTGGGAAAGAGAACTACACATGCTGACGGGACTGTAGCAACTGTAGTCTGAAACATCTTATATATGGGCTTTTGTTAATTGCTCCTGTGATCGTGATGCCAGCTCCCCTTCCTAAAGTCAAGGCGGAATAAATATCTCTCAGAAGGTAATTTTCAGACTGGGAGGTCAATGTAGGAAGGACACGAGGTTTGCTCCCTAGGCTGAGGCCATGCTCAGCAAAGTGTGCTTTTCAAGGCGAAAAGGCATACCTGACTTATGAAACTTGTATTGAGTTGTTCTAGAAACATGGAACACTACCCTAATAAGAAAGGTCTCGAGTGAGGAAAAGTTCACGTTTCTCACAAGGAACATCAAGGACATTGGAGATAGAGTGTTGGTACCGAATAAGTAGATTCGGGCCCATGGTACAGGTGATGGTTAATTGTTTGAGGGCCTTTTACTACTGCCATCTCCACCTCTCAGGGTTTAGGTGCCTTTAGCACTTTGTTTCAAAGGTACTTTGCACAGAAACCCATTCAGAAGGGCATGGGAAGGCAGGTGTCTCATGTAGTACCAATAGGTTTCTCTTTCAAATGACTCCAAGACAATGTCATGCACACTGATTTTTCTCTCTGAGAAACTCTTGGAGAAACATGCAGCAGGTGGTGAATTGTAGACAGCTGCAAAATTTTTTGTTCCAAAGAGGTATGCACAAATATGCTCAGCTCTGTGTATCAAAGGAAAAGTGGTCTCAAAGGGTTTCAGAGTGTCAGAAAAGGCTTGTTTTCACCGAGAAGTCCTTTGTGCTCCTTCATGTTTTATTCTACTTGGGAATACATAGAGAGTCACCATATAAAATGTGTTTCACAGGCAGGTCAAACTGAAAAAACCTGGACCATCTTAGCTCGAGCTCGAGCATTAGCATCTTACGTAAAGTTCCTGCCTCCCGAGGGTCCCCCTCGGCAATACTGTAATTCTTCTCCGAGCAGCAGGACTCGACGAGAGAATGGCAGCAAAAATCTTTTACCAGCTCATGATTGAAAAGATTCTAGGACTATCCCAGAGTCCTCTGAAACCACCCTCATGAAGGGTCACACACAGTGCCATCACAGCCTTCTCGGGAAAGAGGGCTGCACATGATCCTAGAACTGTAGCAACTCCTATTAATGGGCTGCTGGTAATTGCTCCTGTGAATGTGATGCCAACTCTACTTGCTAAAGACAAGGGGTAATCAAAGGCTCTCAGACGGCAATTTGCAGCCTAGGAGGCCCATAAGGGAAGGACACGAGGTTTGCTCCCTAGGGCATGGACACGCTCAGCAAAGTGTGCATTTCAAGGAGGAAAGATATATCTAACATCCAAGGCCTGTATTGGCTTCTTCCAGAAACATGGAACACTACCCTAAGAGGAAAGGACTCGGTAGAGGAAAAGTCTACGTTTCTCACAAGGCACATTAAGGGCATAGGCAAGATGGTGTTTGTTCCAAGTACTTAGATTCAGGCCCAAGGTAAAGCTGCTCACAAATTGTTTTGGGGACCTGTACTACTGCCATCTCCACACCTCAGAGTTTTGCTGCATTAAGCACATTGTTCCATGGGCACTTTGCAGTGAGAGCTGTTCAGAAGATCATGGGAAGGCAGGTGTCTCATGTAGTACAGGTAGGTGTCTCTTTCAACCGTCAGCAGGCCAATGTCATGAAAAGTGATTTTTCTCTCAGGGAAACTCATGGAGCAATGTGCAGCAGGCAGTGAATAGTTGGAGAAAGTTGTAAGATTTCTGGATACACAGAGGTATTCCCAACTGTGCTCAACTCTATGTTCCAAAGGAAAACTGGTCTCAAAGTCTTTTACAGTGTCAGGACAGGGTTCTTTTGCACCAAGAGCTTTGTGCTCTTTCATGTTTATTGTACTTGGGAATACCTAGAGGCACCATAGAGTAAGGGTTCCCTGCAACAGGTCAAAACAAACATAGTTCGACACTCTTGGCTCTAGCGTTAGTGTCTTATGGGAATTTCCTGCCTCCCGATGGTCTCTGTGGGCAACCTTGTAGATATTCTCCACACAGCAGGTCTCGATGAGAGAATGGCAGCCAATGCCTTTTACCTGCTCAAGATTGAAGAGATTCTAGGACTATCCAGGTGTCCTCTGTGATGATAATTTGTAGCCAGCAAGGCCTACATGGAAAGCACATGAGCCTTGCTCCCTAGGCTTAGATCACGTCTAGCAAAGTGTGCTTTTTAAGGGGGAAAGACATACCTGAGCTCCGAATCCTGTATTGAGTTGTTCTAGAAACATGGAACACTCACCTAAGAGGAACGGCCTCGAGAGAAGAATATTCCACGTTTTTCACAAGGAACATGAAGGATTTTGGAGACACAGTGTTGGTACCGAATAAGGAGTTTCGGGCCCAAGGTATGGGTGATTGTTATTTGTTTGAGGGACTTGTACTACTCCCATCTCCACACCTCAGAATTTAGCTGCCTTAAGCACTTTGTTCTAAGAGCCCTTTACACTGAAAGCCGTTCAGAAGGTTATGGGAAGGCAAGTGTCTCATGTAGTACCAGTAGGTGTCTCTTTCAATCAACTCCAGGGAAATGTCATGCACAGTGATTTTCCTTTCTGGGAAGCACATGGAGAAACATGCAGCAGGAAGTGAGTAGTTGGAGACAGCTACAGGATTTTTTGTTTCACGGAGGTATCCACAAGTGTTCTTAGCTCTGTGTTTCGAATGAAAAGTTTTATCAAAGGATTTCAGAGTGTCGGGAAAGGCTTGTTTCATCCTGAGCGGTCCTTTGTGCTCTTTCATGTTTTACTGTACTTGGGAATATGTAGAGAGACACCATACAGTAGGAGTTCCCTGGAGCAGGCCAAACCAAACAAACTTGACCATCTTGACTCTAGTGTTAGTGTCTTACATAAAGTTCCTGCCTACCGAGGGTCCCCCTTGAGCACCTGGTATTTTTTCTCCACACAGCAGTCCTCGATGAGGGAATGGCAGCCGAGGTCTTTTACCAGCTCACAACTGAAGAGATTCTTGGACTATCCAAGAGTCCTCTGAAACCGCCCTCATGAAGAAACACACAGTGTTTCATCACAGACTTCTCGGAAAGAGGGCTACACATGATCCTGGGACTGTAGCAACTGTTGTCCTAAACTCCTATTCATGGGCTGTTGGCATTTACTCCTGTGAATGTGATGGCATCACCACTTGCTAAGGACAAGAGGGAATCAAACACTTTCAGACGGTTATTTGCATCCTGGGGGGCCCATAAGGGAAGGACACGAAGCTTGCTCCTAGCACGTGGACACTCTCAGCAAGTTGTACTTTTCAAGGGGAAAGACATACCTCACATCCAAGGCCTGTATTGGCTTGTTCCAGAAACATGGAAAACTAATCTAAGAGGAAAGGCCACAGGAGAAAAAAAAACCTACGTTTCTCACAAGACACATTAAGGACAGAGGGGACATGGTGTTTGTTCTGAGTATGTAGATTCGGGCCCGAGGTATGGCTGCTCATTAATTTTTTGACGGACTTGTAGTACGGCCGTCTTCACATCTCAGAGGGTAGCTGCATTAAGCACTTTGTTCCAAGGGCGCTTTGCAGTGAAAGCCGTTCAGAAGGGCAAAGTTAGGCAGCTATATCATGTAGTTCCAGTAGGTGTCTCTATGAACCAATACCATGGCAATGTCATGCACAGTGATTTTCCTCTATGGCAAACTCATGGAGCAACGTGCAGCAAGCTGTGAATGGTTGGAGACTGCTGCAAGATTTCTGCATCCATGGAGGTATGCACAAATGTGCTCAACTCTGTGTTCCAAAGAAAAATTGGTCTCAAAGTCTTTGAGAGTGTCCAGACAGTCTTCTTTTGCACCAAACTGACCATTGTGCTCTTTCATATTTTATTGTACTTGGGAATATCTAGAGAGGCACCACAGAGTAGGTGTTCCCTGCAGCTGGTCCAAACGAACATAGTGTTAGCATCTTACAGAAAGTTCGGGTCACCTGACGGTCCCCCAGGTCAACCTTGTAGATCTTCTCCACACAGCAGGCCTGGATGAGAGAATGGCAGCCAATGCCTTTTACCTGCTCAAGATTGAAGAGATTCTAGGATTATCTAAGTGTCCTCTGAAACCGTCCTAGTGAAGAAACAGATACAGTGGTATCACAGTCTTCTCAGGAAAGAGGGCTACACATGATCCTGGGACTGTAGCCACTGTTATCCTAAATTCCTATTGATGGGCTGTTGTTAATTGCTCCTGTGAACGTGATGCCAGCTCCACTTGCTAAGGACAATGGGGACCCTAAGTGGAATCAAAGACTCTCCAATGGTTATTTGTAGCCAGGGAGGCCTACGAGGCCTCACGAGGCTTGCTCCCTAAGCCGGGGTGACAGTAAACAAATTGTTGTTTTCAGGGGGGGAAAGACGTACTGAACCACCAAAACTTGTATTGAGTTGTTCCAGAAACATGGAACATTAACCTAAGAGGAAAGGCTATGGGAGAGGAAAATTCCACTATTCTCACAAGGCATATGAAGGACATTGCAGACACAGTGTATGTTGGGAGCATGTAGTTTCAGGCCAAAGGTACAGCTACTCGTAAATTGTTTGAGGGAATTGTAGTTCTGCCATCTCCACACCTCAGAATTTAGCTGCCCTAAGCTCTGTTCCAAGTGTGCTTTCCATTGAAAGCCATTCAGAAGGGCATGGGAAGGCAGGCATCTCATGTAGTACATGTAGGTGTGTCTTTCAACTGACTCCAGGGCAATGTCATACACAGTGATTTTTATCTCTGGGAAACCCATGGAGAAACGTGGAGCAGACGGTGAATGGTTGGAGACAGCTGCAAGATGTCTGGATCCATGGAGGTATGCAAAACTGTGCTCAGCTGAGTGTCCAAAGTGAAAGTGGGCTCAAAAATTTTCAGAGTGTCGAGACAGGCTTGTTTTGCACTAAGGGGACCTTTAGGTTCTTTCATGTTTTATTGTACTCTGAAATACCTAGAGTAACACCATAGAATAGGTGTTCCCTGCAACAGTTCGAAAAGAAAAATGTTCGCCTGTCCTGGCTTTAGCGCCTAGTGTCTTAAGGGAAGTTCCTGTTTACCGAGGGTCTCCCTGGTCGACCTTGCAGTTCTGCTCCACTTGTCAGTCTTCGACGGAAGAATGGTAGACAAGGCCTTTTATCGGCTGCCAATTGAAGAGTTTCTAGGGCTATTTCGGAGTCCTCTGAAACACCCCCCCCCCGCGCCCATTGATGAAATGCACAAAGTGGCATCACAGCCTTCTTGGGAAGGAGGACTACACATGCTGACAGGACTGTAGTGACTGTTGTCCTAAACTCCTATTGATGGGCTGTTGTTAATTTCTCCTGTGAACCTGATGCCAGCTCCCCTCCCTAAGGACGGGGGAATAAAACTCTCACAGAAGGTAATTTGCAGGCTGGGTGGTCTATATGGGAAGGACACGAGGCTTGCTTCCTAGGCCGAGACAAGGCTCAGCTAAGTGTGCTTGTCAAGGGGAAAAGATATAGCCGAATTCCAAAACCTGTATTGAATTGTTGTAGAAACATGGAGCACTACCCTAAGAGGAAAAACTTTGAGAGAGGAAAAGTCCACATTTGTCACAAGGAACATGAAGGAAATTGAAGACAGAGTGTTGGTACCAAATAAGTAGTTTCAGGCCCAAGGTACAGATCATTGTTTATTGTTTGATGGACTTGTACTACTGCCATTACTACCCCAAGGTACAGGTCATTGTTTATTGTTTGATGGACTTGTACTACTGCCATTACCACCCCTCAAAGTTTAGCTGCCTTAAGCACTTTGTTCCAAGGGCGCTTTGCACTGAAAGCTGTTCAGAAGGGCATGGGAAGGCAGGTGTCTCATGTAGTATGGGGAGGTGTCTCTTTCAACCACCTCCAAGGCAGTGTCATGCACAGTGATTTTTCTCTCTTGGAAACTCATGGAGAAAAGTGCAGCTGGCAGTGAATGTTTGGAGACAGCTGGAAGATTTCTGGATCCCGGAGGTATGCACAACTGTGCTCAGCACTGTGTTACAAAGGAAAGTTTGTCTTAGAGGCTTTCAGAGTGTCAGGAAAGGCTTATTTCACTCTAAGCAGTCCTTTGTGCTCTTTCATGTTTTACTGTACTTGGGAATACATCAGGGGCACCATAAAGTAAGTGTTCTCTGCAGCAGGGCAAACCAAAAAACATTTGACGCTCTTGGCTCTGGCTTCAGCCTCTTACTAAAATTTCCGGCCTCACGAGTGTACCCCTGGCTAAACTGGTAGTTCTTCTCCACACAGCAGACATCGACAAGAGAATGGCAACAAATGTCTTTTATCTGCTTGCAATTGAAGAGATTCTAGGACTATCCAGGTGTCCTCTGAATCTGCCCCTGTGAAGAAACAACACACACTGTGGCATCACAGCCTTCTCAGGAAGGAGGACTATACATGCTGCAGTGACTGTAGCAACTGTTGTCCTCAAATGCTATTGATGTCCTGTTGTTAATTGCTCCTGTGAATGTGATGCCAGCTCCACTTGTAAAGACAAAGGGAGTCAAAGGTTCTCAGACTGTAATTTGCAGCCTGGGAGTCCTATATGGTTATCACACTAGGCTTGCTCCCTAGGCCGAGGCCACACTCAACAAAGTTTGCTTTACGAGGGGGAAAGACATACCTGACTTCTGAAAACTGTATTGTGTTCTAGAAACATGGAACAGTACGCTAAGAGAAAAGGCCTCAGGAGAGGAAAAGTCCACGTTTCTCACAAGACATATGAAGGGCATTAGAGACACTGTGTTGGTTCTGAGGATGTAGTTTCAGTCCCAAGTTATGGCTGCTCATTAATTGTTTGAGGGACTTGTACTACTGCCATCTCCACCCCTCAGAGTTTAACTGCCTTAAGCACCGTGTTCCAAGGGTGCTTGGCAGTGAAAGCCATTGAGAGGGGCATGGACAGCAGGTGTCTCATGCATTACCGGTAGGTGTCTGTTTACCGACACCAGGGCAATGTCCTGCACAGTGATTTTCTCTCTGGGACACTCATGGAGAAAAGTGCAGCCGGCGGTGAATGGTTGATGACTGCGGCAAGATTTCTGTACCCACGGAGGTATGCACATCTGTGCATAGCTCTGTGTTACAAGTAAAAATTGTCTCAAAGTCTTTCAGAGTGTCAGGACAGGCTTATTTCTCACTAAGCGGACTTTTGTGCTCTTTCATGTTTTATTGTAGTAGAGAACACCTGGACAGGCACCGTAGATTAGGGGTTCACTGCAGAAGATCGAACCGAAAAACATGGACTCTCTCGGCTCTAGCACTTAGCGTCTAAGTAAAGTCCCTTGATACCCTAGGGTCTCCCTGGTCGATCTTGTCGTTCTGCTGCACACATCACGCTTCATTGAGAGAATGGTAACCAAGGCCTTTAACCTGCTGATGAGTGAAGAGATTCTAGGACTACCCCAGAGTCGTCTGAAACCACCTTCGTAAATAAACACACACAATGGCATCCAGGTCGTTTCATAAAGGAGGGCTACACATGCTGCTGTGACTGTATGACTGTTGTTCTAAACTCCTATAATGGACTGTTGGTAATTGCTCCTGTGAATGTGATGCCAGCTCCACTTTAAAGGCCAGTGTGAATCAAAGGCTCTCACATGGTAATTTTTAACCTGGGAGGCCTATAGGGTAAGGACAAGAGGCTTGCTCCCTAGGCTGATACCACACTAAGCAAAGTGTGCTTTTCAAAACAGAAAGACATACCTGACTTCCAAACACTGTATTGATTTTTTTCTAGAAACATGGAACACTAACCTAAGAGGAAAGGCCTCTGGAGAGGAAAAGTCCACTTTTCTCACAAGGCATATGAAGGACATCGGAGACACAGTTTTGGTTCCGAGGATGTAGTTTTGGGCACAAGGTACAGCTGCTCGTTAAATGTTTGAGGGAGTTTAACTACTGCCATCTCCACACCTCAGCATTTAGCTGCCTTTTGCACTGTGTTCCAACCTCGCTTTGCAGTGAAAGACATTCAGAAGGGCATCTGAAAGCAGGTGTTTCATTTAGTACCGGTAGTTGTCTCTTTTAAAAGACATCAGGGCAAAGTTAAGCACAGTGATTTTTCTCTCTGGGAGATCTCATAGAGAAACGTGCTACTGGTGGTGAATGGTTGGAGACTGCTGCAAGATTTCTGGATCCACAGAAGTATGCACAACTGTGCTCAGATCTGTGTTCCAAAAGAAAGTGTTCTCAAAGGTTTTGAGAGTGTGGGGACCGTCTCGTTTCTCACTAAGCAGAAGTTTGTGCTCTTTCATGTTTTATTGTACCTGGGAATACCTAGAAATGCATCCTAGAGTGGGGTTTCCCTGCAGGATGTGGTACTGAAAAAGTTCGACCGTCTTGGTTCAAACGTTTAGAATCTTAAGGAAAGGTCCTGTCTCCACAGGGTCCCCCTGGTCGACCTTGTAGTCCTGCTCAACACAGCAGGTCTCGACAAGAGAATGGCAGCTAAGGCCTTTTACCTGCTGCCAAGTGAAGAGATTCTAGGACTCTCCAGGAGTCCTCTGAAACGGCCTGCATGAAGAAACAGACACAATGACATTCTGCCCTTCTCAGGAAGGAGGACTATACATGCTGTGGGGAATGTAGCAACTGTTGTCCTAAACTCCTTTCAATGGGGTGTTGGTAATTGCTCCTGTGAACGTGATGCCAACTCCACTTGCTAAAGACAAGTGGAATCAAAGGCTCTCAGACGGTAATTTGCAGCCAATAGGAAGGCCTATATAAGAAGGACATGAGGCTTGCTCCCTAGGCTGAGGCCATGCTCAGCAAAGAGTTATTTTCTAAGGGAAAAGACATACCTGACTTCCGAGACTTGTATTGACGTTTTACAGAAACGTGGAACACTACCATAAGAGGAATGGCCTCAGAAGAGGAAAAGTCCGTTTCTCATAAGGCACATGAAGGACATTGAAGACACAGTGTTGGTTCCGACTATGTAGTTTTGGGACCATGGTATGGCTACTCGTAAATTGTTTGAGAGGCTTGTGCTATGGCCATCTCCACACCTCAGAGTTTTGCTGCCCTAAGCACCGTGTTGCAAAGGCGCTTTGCAGTGAATGCCGTTCAGAAGGCATGGGAAGTCAGGTGTCTCTTGTAGTACTGGTAGGTGTCTCTTTCAACCAACACCAGGGCAATGTCATACAGAGTGATTTTTCTTTTTGGGAGAACTCACGGAGAAACGTGCAGTAGGCAGTGAAATGCTGGAGACAGCTGAAAGTTTTCTCTTTCATTGGGGATCTGGACAACTGTGTTCATCTCTTTGTTCCAAAGGAATTGAGGCCTCAAAGTCTTTCAGAGTATCGGGAGAGGCCTGTTTCACACCAAGGGGAATTTTATGCTCTTTCATGTTTTATTGTACTCGGGAATACCTCGAAAGGACACTAGAGAAGAAGTTCCTTGCAAGAAGTCGAACCCCCCAAATTTCGACCCTCTTGGCTCTAGCAACTAGACGTTTAAGGAAAGTTCTTGTCTCCCTAGGGTTCCCTTGGGCGGCATGTCGTTCTGCTCCACACAGCAGGCCTCGATGATAGAATGACAGCCAAGGCCTTTTACCTGCTGCCGAGTGAAGAGATTCTAGGACTATCCAGGAGTCTTCTGAAACCGTAATTTACATCTTGAGGGCCCTATATGGGAAGGACACCAGGCTTGCTCCCAAGCCTAGGCCACACTAAAAAAAGGTGATTTTTAATGGATTAAGACATACCTGACTTCCGATACCTGCACTGACTGGTTCCAGAAATATGGAAGACACCCTAAGAGGAATGCCTAAGGAGAGGAAAAGTCCACGTTTCTCACAGGGCACAAGAAGGACATTGGAGACACACTGTTGGTTCCGAGTACTTAGGTTCAGGCCTGAGGTGTGACTGCCCATAAATTGTTTGAGGCCCTTGTACTACTGCCTTCTCAACAACTCAGAGTTTAGCTGCCTTAAGCACCATGTTCCAAGGGTGTTTTGCAATGAAAGCCTTTCAGAAGAGCATGGGAATGCAGGTGTCTATTTTTGTGTGGATAAGTGTCTCTTTCAACCGACACCAGAGCAATGTCATGCACAGTGATTTTTCTCTCTGGGAGAACACATGGAAAGACGTATAGCTGATAGTGAATATTTGGAGACAGCTGCAAATTTCTTGTTCCATGGAAGTACACACAATTGGGCTCAGCTCTGTGTTCAAAAGGAAAAGTGTTCTGAAAGTCTTTCAGAGTGTCAGGACAGGCTTGCTCCGCTCTAAGCAAAACTTTGTGCTCTTTCATGTTGTATTGTACTCGTGACTACCTAGAGAAGCACCCTAGAGTAGTGATTCCATGCAGGATGTCAAACCAAAAAAAGTTCGACTCTCTGGCCTCTAGTGCCTAGAGTATTAAGGAAAGGTCCTGTCTCCCGAGGGTCCCACTGGGTGAACTTGTAGTTCTGCTCCTCCGCACAGCACACCTCGATGAGATTTTGGCAGCCAAGGCCTTTGACCTACTGGTGAGTGAAGAGATTCTAGGGCTATCCAGGGGGCCTCCGAAACTGCCCACATGAAGAAACAAACACAGTGGCAGCCAGGCCTTTTCAGAAAGGAGGACTACACAGGCTGCTGGCCTTTAGCACCTCTTGTCCTAAAAACCTATTGTATGGCTGTTGGTAATTGCTCCTGTGAATGTACCAGCTCCACCTGCTAAAGACATGGGGGAATCAAAGGCTCTCAGATGGTAATTTGCAGCTGGGGAAGCCTATATGGAAAGGCCATGCAGCTCGACCCAAGGTCTAGTCCATGCTTAGCAAAGTGTGCTTTTTCAATTGGGAAACACATACCTGATTTCTGAGACATGTATTGACTTGTTGCAGAAACATGGAAGACACTCTCAGAGGAATTACCTCTGGAGAGGTAAAGTCCACGTTTCTCACAAGGCACATGAAGGATATTGGAGACATGGTGTTGGTTCCGAGTATGTAGTTTTGGGCCCGAGGGGCAGCTGCTTATAAATTATATGAAGGCTTTGTACTACCTTCTCCAGACCTCAGAGTTTAGCTGCCTTCAACACCATTTTCCAAGGGCACTTTGCAGTGAAATCCATTCAGAAGGGCATGGGAAGGCAGGTGTCTCAAGTAGAACCCATAGGTGTCTCTTTCAAAGCACACCAAGCCAATGTCATGCACAGTGATTTTTCTATCTGGGAAAACTCATGGAAAAACAAGTAGCTGGTGGTGAATCGTTGGAGACACCTGCAAGATTTCTGGTTCCACGGAGGTATGCACAACTGTGCTCAGCAATGTGTTACAAAGGAAAAATGGTCTCCAAAATTTTCAGAGTGTTGGGACAGGTTTATTTCCCACTAAGTGGAACTTTGTGCTCTTTCATGTTTTATTGTACTCGGGAATACCTAGAGAGGCACCCTAGACTACAGGTTCCGAGCAGGAGGTTGAACCACAAAAAGTTTGACCCTCTTGGCTCTAGCACCTAGCGACTTAAAAAAAGGTCTTGTCTCCCCAGGATCACCCTGGGCGACCTTGTAGTTCTGCTCCACACAGCAGGCTTTGATGAGAGAATGGCAGCCAAGGCCTTTTACATGCTGCCAAGTGAAGGGATTCTAGGACTATCCAGGGGTCTTCTGAAACCACCTGCATGAAGAAACACACACAGTGAGTGACATTCCGGCTTCATAGGAATGAGGACTACACGGGGTGTGGAGCCTGTAGTGACAGTTGTCCTAAAATCCTATTGATGGGCTGTTGGTAATTGTGTGAACATGATGCCAACTCCACTTTCAAAGACAAGTGGGAATCAAAGTCTCTCGATGGTAATTTGCAGCCTGCGAGACATATAATGGAAAGACAGGAGGCTTGTTTCCTCAGCCTAGGCCACACAGAGCAAAAGGTGCTCTTCAATGGGGAAAGACACACCTGACTTCCAAAACCTATTTTGACTTGTTCAAGAAACGTGGAAGACACCCTAAGAGGAATGGCCTCGGGAGAGATAAACCCAACCTTTATCACAAGGCACATGGAGGAAACTGGAGACACAGGGTTGGTTCCAAATATGTAGTTTCATCCCCGAGGGCTAGTTGCTTGTAAATTGTATGAGGGCTTTGTACTACTCCCTTCTCCACACCTCAGAGTTTAGCTGTCTTCAGCACCATGTTCCAAGGGCGCTTTGTAGTTCAGAAGGGCATGGGAGGACAAGTGTCTCATATAGTACCGGTAGTTGTCTCTTTCAACCAGCACCAGGGCAATTCTTGAACAGTGATTTTACTCTCTGGCCGAACTCATGGAGAAACGTGCAGCTGGCGCTGAGTTGTTGGAGACAGTTGCAAGTTTTCTGGTTCCATGCAGGTACGCACAACTGTGCTGAGCTCTGTGTTACAAAGGAAAATTACTCTCAAATGTTTTCACAGTGTCAGGACAGGTTGTTTCACAATAAGTGGACCTTTGTGCTCTTCTATATTTTATTGTACTTGGGAATACCTAGAAAGGCACCCTAGAGTAGGGGTTCCCTGCAGGAGGTTGAAACGAAAATAGTTCGACACTATTGACTCTTACACTTAGCATCTAAAGGAAATATCCTGTCTCCTGAGGGCCTCCCTGGGAGGTCTTGTAGTTCTGCTCCACACCGCAGGCCTCAACGAAAGAATGGCAGCCAAGCCCTTTTACCTACTTCCAACTGAAGAGATTCTAGGACTATCCAGGAGTCCTCTGACACCATCGTCTTGAAGAAAAACATTCAGTGGCTCACTGGCCTATTAGAAAGTAGGTATACAAATGAGAACTGCACTGGGAACTTTCTGAAGTGCGATTCCTGAGTCTGGAAGGCAGGGACTTTCACAATGACTAGTCGAGCCAGTGTCTGCTGGAAAGAATGCCACCAAATGTTTCTTAACAAGTGCGAAGACCTGCGAGGATATGTGGTCTTTCCCTCAGTGGACGCTGTGCCTGCAGGGTGTGGCCTCTAGCATAGGGTTCAATGGATCTGTCAGTCGGCTCTTTGAGAGGAATCTGAGAGCTGTGCCAAGCTCTGTGTTCCTCAGGCCGATGGTCGTGATGGTCTTTCACCCTGGACGAAAGGTCTTGCTTGCCATTGAGGAACCACATATAATGCTTAGAAGAGAAACGAATGCAGAGGGAAAAAGACCAGTGTCTTCTGGTAGGCACATGTCCCCCGAATTTGAGACAGCTTCCGAAGTGTTGGAAGGAAGTGCCAACGGTGGATTTTATGACACTGCAGTAATTCTGGGGCAAGCCCGGTGCTCATGTGGCAGGAAGGTGTGAGAACCCTTCGGAATTCATAGAAAGAAAGCTTTCCCTGTTCACATCAAACTTGGAAAGGTTGCTCACAAGCCAGAGGCAAGAACTGTCATGAGTCACCCTCTGGCCCTGCATGGAACTTAAGAGTCTTGGGCCTCGGCGGGTAGGGATTTCTTTCACAGATATATCAACGTAGGGTTGGAAGCGGCTGCTTTGCACCCTTAATGGGTACCAGCCCCTCAGGAGAGAAGGAAACAAAGGCCAGATTAACCCTACAAAATGAAAAACTTCCCAGAGGATCCGGAAGATAGAGTTGAATGGACAAGCTCAAAGGAGTCCTGCAGGCCTCCATCTGGTGAGAAGGGACGTTGAAGTTTGCCTGTGATATGTGGAGTGGAAGATGCAATAAGAGGGCCAAGTAAACATACTTAATGTCCATAGGTTGTTGAGCTAGCATAAAAGTGGTCCTGGCACTGGAGAGGGTAAGGCCTTTCCCAGGGAAGAAGACACATTGCAACTAGAACGAGTGCAGCCCCTGTTACTTAGAAGAAGAAGGAAGCGCCTGGGCAATGTGTTCTCTCCATGAGTGGAAGAAATTTGTGAAGTGTGCAGCCTGGAATTATGGTGGCATGGAGGACAACTGCCTTGATGCTATTTTCTGAGGGTAACTCCTCAGGGTAACTGAGTTAGGGTAACACTTGAGGTATTGTCAAGCTGTGCTAAGCACTCTCCTCTAAGGACCAATAAGAGCCCGGTCGTGCACACTCTGCGAATAGGATGGTTCCCCAAAGAGAAAACGAAACGTGTTTCATCGTGGCACAATGAATGAAGTTTAATGCTGATGGCTGTTTCACGGTTTTGAAAGAGTAGGCAGGACTGGGGGCAGCTTAGTGAACAGTTTGCAGGACACTCCAACCTAACCTTCCCAGCATTCCATGGCAAGCTGCGCGAGGTTCTGTGTTCAAATTCCCAATGAGAGTGAAAGTCTCTCGGACTGGGTGGAAAGAAAGACGTGTTGTAAAATGGGTGTGTTTCTCACAGAGGCAGATGCGAGACCTTCTATGGCCAGGATCCTGTCAGGACTCAGACGTGATTCAACGGTCCAAAGCATGAGGGGTTTTCTTTCATAGAATGAAGGTACTGCTCATGTGTCTACACATTGCTTTGAACCTCTCCTCAAAGCAGGTACCTAGCACAGACTAGAAGCCAAGTCCCGTTTCAGGTCTGTAAATGCAAGGCTTTAAACCTCGTAACCTGAATGGCTTTGAGAACATTATCCTCACAGTTGCAGTGTTGTTTCCCAGAAGGGAAGCGATGGGTGTCCTGGGCCAGATAGGAGTGCTTTATGACACAGGTTTGCAAATCTCACACGTGGGATTCTCAGGTGAGGGTCTGCCACCCAGAGGGGGCTCCTCATGATGTAAAGGAAAGCCTTTCAGAGAGTAGAGTCCAGCATGAGTCCCAGGGTGAGAGGGCAGTCCCCTGTTTCGTAGCAGAAGAATGAAAGAACTAGGCCCTGTGGTTCTTACACTACGGGGAACAGGGTGTTAGAGTGTGATGCCTGTAGTGGCCCTCAGTACTTCCCATTCAAGCAACTGCTGTCCAGCCCCCATAATCTCCGTACTGGGAAGGCCCGTAGCAGGGAAGGCCTCACCCAGGGCATGAAAATCCTTGATTCCCTTTCAGGTATGCTCCTGCATTTCTTACCATCCAGATGAATGAATTTCGATGCAGGGTGTTCTTTTTTGGGAAGGCACTTTGGGCCCCGGGCATGGGGTAGCTGGGGAGAGGTTGGAGCCACATGCCCCACTAGGCTTTCTAAATTTGCATGGCACTCTGGGTGATGCCCCATACTCCATGGCCACATAAGAGTGAGAGACTTTCCCACCGTGAAGAAAGGCAGTTTTCCCACTTAGTACAGGGATTGTTTTTCTCACAAGTTAGACACCAGAACTTTGATGAGCCTCAGTTTCTCAATGTCTGGACTTCCCTATCTAAGTGGCTTCAGCAAGCCAGCTTTTGTTTCAGAGTCACCTGATAGGTGGGTTCGTCTAAACTCCCTGAAACAACTCTGAGTGTTCTGAATGAGGACATTAGTCAAAGCTAGAAGACCGGGTCGGCTTTACTGTACAACAGGAAGAGCTTACCTCAATGAGCACAAGACCGTTCTGAATGGAGTGGCACAAAAGTGTCATTTGTGGTGTTCCCTCTGGGAAGGGAAGGTTCACCATGCCTGGGGCCTAGGGATTCTTTGGTGGGGCTACACTTGCATATGAGCCATTGGTGATTTCTCTGCACTGGGAAATTTCTGAAGTGTGCTCCCTGCTGCTGGAAGGTAGAAACTTTCACAATGCCTAATCGAGCCTGTGCTGCTGGGAAGAATGATGTCAACAGTTTCTTACAACCGTGAAATCCTGCGAGGATCCGCTATCTTTCCCTGAGTGGATGCTGTGCCTGCATTATTTGGCCTCTAGCATAGAGTATAAGGGATTTGTCAGTCGGCTGTTTGAGAGACATTTGACAGCTGCACCAAGCTCTGTGTTCCTCAGGCTTTTGGTCATGATGGTCTTTCACTGTGGACGAAAGGGCTTGCTTGCCATACAGAAACCACATGCAATGCTTAGAAGGGAATCAAATGCAGAGCGCGAGAGACCAGTGTGTTCTAGTACAGTACATATCCCTGGGATTTGTGGCAGCTTCTGAAGCCTTGGAAGGAAGTGCCAACTTGCATTTTATGACATTGCCTGCCACGTTGGGGCAATCCTGGTGCTCGTGTGGCAAGAAGGAGTGAAAGCCCTTCGGAATTCTTAGAAAGAGAGCTTTCCCTAACAGGCTTAAGCTGTTAAGGTTTTATTTCACAGATATGTTACACTACTGTTTTTGTAGGCAGTTTGATTCGTTCCTCAAAACAGGTACCTATCTGGAAATAGAGGTAAATATCTGTTTATCCGATGTACAATGAAGAGCTCCTCATATTTACCAGAATTCTATTTTTCCAAGTAATCTACTGAAAGTTTTTCTTTCAGTGTTCTTTCAGTGAAGGGAATATTTACCTTTTATGTCACATATGTAGTGGTGTGCTCCATAAACTTGCAAAGTAACCATTTGTAGTTCCTATATTGCTTATCTAAAGTAATTGTGCTCAATGCGATGGGAATGTAAAGACTTTGTTTGGCACAAACATCATTTTCATATAAATAATGCAGCTGACTTTTTCTTACATTATAAAGAATTACTATGCACTGTGTTCTTTCAATGGGTGGCAGATTTATTTTAATTGTGATGCTTGTAGTTTGTTGTATAAGGGATCTGTAATACTGCTCTTCCAGAGGTAATTTAAAGCTGCACTAAGCTTTGTGTTCTAATGTCAAATAGGAGTGGAAGCTGTTCACACTGTAGGATAAAGCTTGTTTCCCTTACAGAAAATATACCTGTTTCTTACAAGTTAGATGAATAAAATTTTATACAGCTTTTTCTTCCATGCTATGGAACTTTTACTCACGATATTGTGTACCTAGTGAAATGTTTGAGTAATCTGCAATATACTGTTTTTAACATGTCATGTGCAGCTGGGTGAGACTCTGTGTTCAACGGCCAAATAGGAGTGAAAGCCATTTCAACCCCATGAAAATACTTTTTCCCCATATTGCAAATGTATGTTTTTCTCACAAGCTAGATGAAAGTACTTTTTTCAGTGTACAGAACTTAACCCACGTTGATTAAGCATGTAGGTTTTTATTTCACAGACTTGTTAAACTAGTGTTTCTATAGGGTTCTTTTGCTCTTTCCTCAAAATAGATACCTAAAATAGAATAAAAGCAGAGACCTTTTCAACCTGCATATAATCAAGATTTTTCCATAATTACCACAAGATATTTTTACTTAGCCCCATGAAGGAGTTTTCTTGAGAGTGTTCTTTCTGTGAAGGGAGTTCATAACCAGCGTTGATGTTTGTAGTGATTTGTTTTTTAACTTTTAACACTAAACTCCCCTATGATGTTCAGGGAAGCTGTGTACTAATGGTACATGGAAGTTACTTTCTTTAGTATTATTAAACACGTTTTTATATGTGTAATGTATCTAATATTATTTTTTGGTATGTGAAAGGAATACTCTGCACTCTGTTCTTTCATTGAATGGGAGATAAACTTGAAGTGTGATGCATGTAGTATACTGTAAAAATAAACTATATTTATGCTCTTTCTAGAGGTACTTTTAAGCTGTGCTAAACCTCTCCAATGAATGTCAAGCCATTCAGATGTCACAGAAAGTCCTATTTTCCATATAATAAATGTATGTGTTTTTTACAAGCAGGTGAAGGGAATTTTATACAGTTTGTTCTTGCTGTATATGGAATCTGTAGCCCACACTGGGAGTTATTAAGAGACCTGTGAACCTACAATTTTTAGTGTTTAATTTAATGTTGTGCTAAGTTGTCTGTTCTAAAGGCGAATAGGAGCAAAAGCCTTTCAGACTACATGGAAAAACTTGAGTCTCACAGAGTTCATGTATGTGTTTTTTCTACAAGTTAGTAGAAAGAAATTTTATGCATCCTGTTCTTTCAGTATATGCAACTAAACCAAACATCTGACGGAGGTAATATATTGTATAAATGACTTGTAACCTAGGTGTTTCTATAGGCTATCTTGAGTCTATTTTCCATATTTGTACCTAACCAAGAATAGAAGCAAAAGCTTTTTCAATCCATATACAATGGAGTGTTTCCCACATTTACCACATGGTCTTTTTACCTAGCTCTTTGAGGTTTTCCTTGAAAGTATTCTTTCAGTGAAGAGAAGTCATACCCAGTGTGTGATAGATGTAGTGATTTACATTTTAGCTTGTAAATCTAGCATTTCCAAGTTCGCTGATGATGTTAGGTAAGGTAACTGGGCTTCAGGAACACAGAAATTAAACTTTTCTTTGTCATGTTTAAACATGTTTGTATATATGGAATGTAGACAATTGTTTTCTTGTTATGACAAAGGAACACTATGCACTCTGTTCCTTCATTGAGTGGAATATAAACTAGAAGCGTGATGCATGTAGGATATTCTGTAAAATACCTGTATTTCTTTCATTTATTTTATTGTATTTTTTTAAATTTTATTTTATTTTTTTATACAGCAGGTTCTTACTAGTTATCTGTTTTATACATATTAGTATATATATATATCCCAATATCCCAATTCATCACGCCCCCCTCCACTTTCCCCCCTTGGTGTCCATACATTTGTTCTCTACATCTGGGTCTCTATTTCTGCCCTGCAAACCGGTTCATCTGTACCATTTTTCTAGGTTCCACATATATGCGTTAATATACGATATTTGTTTTTCTATTTCTGACTTCACTCTGTATGACCGTCTCTAGATCCATCCACGTCTCTAAAAATGACCCAGTTTCATTCCTTTTTAATAATATTCTAAGTAATATTCCATTGTATATATATCCCACACCTTCTTTATCCATTTGTCTGTCGATGGTCATTTAGGTTGCTTCCATGAAGTGACTATTGTAAATAGTGCTGCAATGAACATTGGGGTGCATGTGTCTTTTTGAATTATGTTTTTTTCCAAGTATATGCCCAGTAGTGGTATTTCTGGGTCATATGGTAATTCCATTTTTAGTTTTTTAAGGAACCTCCATACTGTTCTCCATAGTGGCTGTATCAATTTACATTCCCACCAACAGTGCAAGAGGCTTTCTTTTTCTCCACACCAGCTCCAGCATTTGTTGTTTGTAGATTTTCTGATGATGCCCATTCTAACCGGTGTGAGTTGATACCTCATTGTAGTTTTGATTTGAATTTCTCTAATAATTAGTGATGTTAAGCAGTGGCCATCTGTATGTCTTCTTTGGATAAGTGTCTGTTTAGGTATTCTACCCACTTTTTTTTTTTTTTTTTTTTTTTGTGGTATGCGGGCCTCCCTCTGTTGTGGCCTCTCCCGTCGCGGAGCACAGGCTCCGGACGCGCAGGCTCAGCGGCCATGGCTCACGGGGCCCAGCCGCTCCGCGGCACGTGGGATCCTCCCAGACCGGGGCGCGAACCCGGTTCCCCTGAATCGGCAGGCGGACGCGCAACCACTGCGCCACCAGGGAAGCCCTCTGCCCACTTTTTGATTGGGTTTTTTGTTTTTTAAATATTGAGCTGCATGAGCTGTTTATATATTTGGGAGATTAATCCTTTGCCTGATGATTCGTTTGCAAATATTTTCTCCCATTCTGAGGGTTGGCTTTTCATCTTGTCTGTAGTTTCCTTTGCTTTGCAAAAGCTTTTAAATTTCATTAGGTCCCATTTGTTTATTTATGTTTTTATTTCCATTTCTCTAGGAGGTGGGTAAAAAGGATCATGCTGTGATTTATGTCAAAGAGTGTTCTTCCTCTGTTTTCCTTTAAGTATTTTATAGTGTCGAGTCATACATTTATGTCTCAAATCCATTTTGAGTTTATTTCTGTGTATGGTGTTAGGGAGTGTTCTAATTTCATTCTTTTACATGTAGTTGTTTCCCAGCACCACTTATTGAAGAGACTCTCTTTTCTCCACTGTATATCCTTGCATCCTTTGTCATAGATTAGTTGACCATAGGTGTGTGGGTTTACCTCTGGGCTTTCTATCCTGTTCCATTGATCTATATTTCTGTTTTTGTGCTAGCACCATACTGTCTTGATTAGTGTAGCTTTGTAGTATAGTCTGAAGTCAGATAGACTGATTTCTCCAACTCCGTTTTTTTCCCTCAAGACTACTTTGGCTATTTGGGGTCTTTTGTGTCTCCATACAAATTTTAAGATTTTTTGTTCTAGTTCTGTAAAAAATGCCATTGGTAATTTGATAGGGATTGCATTGAATCTGTAAGATTGTTTTGGGTAGTATAGTCATTTTCACAACATTCCTTCTTCCAATACAAGAACATGGTATATCTCTCGATCTGTTTGTATTATCTTTAACTTCTTTCATCAGTGTCTTATAGTTTTCTGCCTATAGGTCTTTTGTCTCCCTAGGTAAGTTTATTTCTAGTTACTTTATTCTTCGTGTTGCAATGGTAAATGGGAGTGTTTTCTTAATTTCTCTTTCCAATTTTTCATCAATTTATAGGAATGAAAGATATTTGTGTGCATTAATTTTGTATCCTGCAACTGTACCAATTTCATTGATCAGTTCTAAAAGTTTTCTGGGGGCATATTTAGGATTCTCTATGTATAGTGTCATGTCATCTGCAAACAGCGACTGTTTTACTTCTTCTTTTCCAATTAGTATACTTTTATTTCTTTTTCTTCTCTGACTGTCATGGTTAGGATTTCCAAAACTATGTTAAATAATAGTGGTGGGAGTGGACATTCTTGTCTTTTTCCTGATCTTAGAGGAAATGCTTTCAGTTTTTCACCATTGAGAATGATGTTTGCTGTGGGTTTGTCATATACAGCCTTTATTATGTTGAGGAAGGTTCCCTCTATGCCCACTTTCTGGGAATAAATGTGTGTTGAATTTTATCAAAAGCTTTTTCTGCATCTTTTGAAATGATCATATGGTTTTTATTCTTCAGTTTGTTAATATGGTGTATCACATTGTTTGATTTGCATATATTGAAGAATCCTTGCATCCCTGGGATAAATCCCACTTGATCATGGTTATGATCCTTTTAATGCCTTGTTGGATTCTGTTTGCTAGTATTTTGTTGAGGATTTTTACATCTACATTCATCAGTAGTATTGGTCTGTAATTTTCTCTTTTTTTTATAGTATCTTTGTCTGGTTTTGTTATCAGAGTGATGGTGGCCTCATAGAATGAGTTTGGGAGTGTTCCT